>NC_089824.1:69792273-69927273 GCF_035046505.1 Tiliqua scincoides
CCACCCAGAGCTCTTGCCTTGCTCCAGGTGTCTTGTGGCTGGCACTGAGCTCAGTGCCAACTGGTGCTAGGCCAACGCCAGTGCTGACTCAGCAGAATGTTACATAAGAACATAAGAACAGCCCCACTGGATCAGGCCATAGGCCCATCTAGTCCAGCTTCCTGTATCTCACAGCGGCCCACCAAATGCCCCAGGGAGCACACCAGATAACAAGAGACTTGCTTCCTGGTGCCCTCCCTTGCATCTGGCATTCTGACTTAACCCATTCCTAAAATCAGGAGGTTGCACATACACATCATGGCTTGTACCCCATAATGGATTTTTCCTCCAGAAACTCGTGCAATCCCCTTTTAAAGGCGTCTAGGCTAGACGCCAGCACCACATCCTGTGGCAAGGAGTTCCACAGACTGACCACACGCTGAGTAAAGAAATATTTTCTTTTGTCTGTCCTAACCCGCCCAACACTCAATTTTAGTGGATGTCCCCTGGTTCTGGTATTATGTGAGAGTGTAAAGAGCATCTCCCTATCCACTCTGTCCATCCCCTGCATAATTTTGTATGTCTCAATCATGTCCCCCCTCAAGCGTCTCTTTTCTAGGCTGAAGAGGCCCAAACGCCGTAGCCTTTCCTCATAAGGAAGGTGCCCCAGCCCCGTAATCATCTTAGTCGCTCTCTTTTGCACCTTTTCCATTTCCACTATGTCTTTTTTGAGATGCGGCGACCAGAACTGGACACAATACTCCAGGTGTGGCCTTACCATCGATTTGTACAACGGCATTATAATATTAGCCGTTTTGTTCTCAATACCCTTCCTAATGATCCCAAGCATAGAATTGGCCTTCTTCACTGCCGCCGCACATTGGGTCGACACTTTCATCGACCTGTCCACCACCACCCCAAGATCTCTCTCCTGATCTGTCACAGACAGCTCAGAACCCATCAGCCTATATCTAAAGTTTTGATTTTTTGCCCCAATGTGCATGACTTTACACTTACTGACATTGAAGCGCATCTGCCATTTTGCTGCCCATTCTGCCAGTCTGGAGAGATCCTTCTGGAGCTCCTCACAATCACTTCTGGTCTTCACCACTCGGAAAAGTTTGGTGTCGTCCGCAAACTTAGCCACTTCACTGCTCAACCCTGTCTCCAGGTCATTTATGAAGAGGTTGAAAAGCACCGGTCCCAGGACAGATCCTTGGGGCACACCGCTTTTCACCTCTCTCCATTGTGAAAATTGCCCATTGACACCCACTCTCTGCTTCCTGGCCTCCAACCAGTTCTCAATCCACGAGAGGACCTGTCCTCTAATTCCCTGACTGTGGAGTTTTTTCAGTAGCCTTTGGTGAGGGACCGTGTCAAATGCCTTCTGAAAGTCCAGATATATAATGTCCACGGGTTCTCCCGCATCCACATGCCTGTTGACCTTTTCAAAGAATTCTATAAGGTTTGTGAGGCAAGACTTACCCTTACAGAAGCCATGCTGACTCTCCCTCAGCAAGGCCTGTTCGTCTATGTGTTTTGAGATCCTATCTTTGATGAGGCATTCCACCATCTTACCCGGTATGGATGTTAGGCTGACCGGCCTATAGTTTCCCGGGTCCCCCCTCTTTCCCTTTTTAAAAATAGGCGTGACATTTGCTATCCTCCAATCTTCTGGTACCGTGGCTGTTTTGAGGGACAAGTTGCATACCTTAGTCAAGAGATCTGCAACTTCATTCTTCAATTCCTTAATAACCCTTGGGTGTATGCCATCAGGGCCCGGTGACTTATTGATCTTTAATTTATCAATGAGGTCTGAAACATCTTCTCTTTTAACCTCTATCTGACTTAACTCCTCGGTCAGGAGGGGCCGTTCGGGCAGCGGTATCTGCCCGAGGTCTTCTGCCGTGAAGACAGATGCAAAGAACTCATTTAATTTCTCTGCCATCTCTAAGTCTCCTTTTATCTCCCCTTTCCCTCCCTCACCATCCAGAGGGCCAACCGCTTCTCTGGCGGGTTTCCTGCTTCTAACATATTTGAAGAAGCTTTTATTATTCCCCTTAATGTTGCTGGCCATGCGTTCCTCATAGTCTCGCTTGGCCTCCCCTATCACCTTCTTACATTTCTTTTGCCACAGTTTATGTTCCTTTTTATTCTCTTCATTAGGGCAAGACTTCCATTTACGGAAGGAAGCTTCCTTGCCCTTCACAGCCTTTCTAACTTGGCTGGTTAGCCATGCGGGCACTCTCCTGGATTTAGTGGAACCCTTCTTTCTTTGCGGTATACACCTCTGCTGGGCCTCTATTACTGTTGTTTTAAGCAGCCTCCATGCACTCTGGAGAGACTGGACTCTTTTTACCCTCCCTTTCAACCTCCTTCTAACCAGCCTCCTCATTTGAGGGAAGTCCGCCCGTCGGAAGTCAAGGGTTTTTGTTAGAGATTTGCCTGGTATTCTACCCCCAACGTGCACGTCAAAACGGATTGCAGCATGATCACTGTTCCCCAATGGCTCAGTAACGTTTACATCTCTAACCAGGTCCTGCGTACCGCACAAAATTAAATCCAGAGTCACCTGTCCTCTGGTGGGCTCCGTGACTAGCTGATCTAAGCCACAGTCATTTAGCACGTCAAGAAATCCGGTTTCCTTATCGTGACCAGAACACAAATTGACCCAGTCAATATGAGGATAATTGAAGTCCCCCATGATTACAACCCTGTCCTTCCTTGTCACCTCCCTGATCTGTTTCCTCATTTCAAGGTCCCCATCAGATTTCTGGTCTGGAGGACGATAGCACGCCCCCAGTATTACATCGCTGCACAAGCCTGGTAATTTAACCCACAGAGATTCTACGGTGGAGTCAGACCCACCTTCAATCTCTACTTTGCTGGATTCTATCCCTTCCTTAACATAAAGGGCCACCCCACCTCCAACACGCCCCTGCCTGTCCCTCCTGTAGAGTTTATAGCCCGGGATTGCGGTATCCCACTGATTCTCCGCATTCCACCAGGTTTCCGTTATGCCCACTATGTCAATATTTTCCCTTGTCACCAGACATTCCAGTTCTCCCACCTTTGCTCGTAGACTTCGGGCATTTGCATAAAAGCATTTATACATGGAATGCCCCAGGATGGGCTGCTTATTTGCTCCTTTGTCCCCGCATCCTCTCATTGTGCCAAACCGTCTATCACATCCCATCACCCTACCTTTCCCAATTTCTTCTCCTACCCTGCCTTTGTCTTGTTGTTCTCTAACCTCCCCATCCTCATCCCATAGGGATGAGGAGTCCCAAACCGGATGCCCCTCGGCTCCTGTCGGCCTTCCCCCAGGGATCAGTTTAAAAGCTGCTCTGCCACCTTTTTAATGTTATGCGCCAGCAGTCTGGTTCCATTCTGGTTCAAATGGAGCCCGTCCCTCTTGTACAGGCCCCGCTTGTCCCAAAAAGTTCCCCAGTGCCTAACGAATCTAAACCCCTCCTCCCTACACCACCGTCTCATCCACGCATTGAGACCCCTGATCTCCGCCTGCCTAGCTGGCCCTGCGCGTGGAACAGGTAGCACTTCAGAGAACGCTACCTTTGAGGTCCTGGCTTTCAGCTTCCTGCCTAAAAGCCTAAATGTGGCCTCCAGGACCTCCCAGCTACACTTGCCCACGTCGTTGGTGCCGACATGCACCACAGCCGCTACCTCTCCCCCAGCACTGTCTACTAGCCTGTCTAGACGAGAAGTGATGTCCGCAACCTTCGCACCAGGCAGGCAAGTCACCATGCGGTCCTCACATCCGTCGCAAACCCCCCTCTCTATGTTTCTAATAATCGAATCCCCCACTACAAGAAGCCCCCGACCCCCCTCCCGCCGAGGAGTATCCCGAGTGCGCTCGGATACGGGCCCATCCCCTGGAGAAGGGATCCCCCCTAGGGGATTGTTTCCCTCCTCTCCAGGAAGACGTCCTCCAGTCCCGAGACTTCCCACCCGGGCAGCCGAGGAGCTGCACGCCTGAGGTTGGGACGAAGCCTGATCGTCCCCGGAAGTCTCCCCACGGTCCTCCTCTGGCTGCCTGCTCTTCTCCAGGTCGGCCACCAAGGCTTCAAGGGAGCGGACACGTTCCCTGAGAGCCTGGAGCTCCTTGCACTGAGGACACACCCATGACTTATGCCCCAGAGGCATATAATCATACATGTGGCACTCGATGCAGAACACTGGATAGCCCCCACCCTGCTGCTGGCTGTCTGACTGCATAGCTTTTTTGTTGTTGTTGTTGTTGTTTTATTTATGGGTCCTTTTAAAAACCGTACACTGGATAGCAGCCCTCTTCACAAGGGAAGAGGAAGGGCAGTGTATGGGGCCCTGGCCTCCTCGCCCTGCTGCTGAACTCGCCCAGATGCTAAACTCTTGTGCCTTACCTGGCACTTAGTTCCCAGAGGCACTGGGTTCCCAGAGGCCACACGCGTCTGCAGAGAGCCTCACGCGATGGCCCGCCTAGCTTTATACTCCTGGCTGGCTCCTCCCCCCTCCTTCCTTCCTGATTGAAAGGGGGCTGGCCTTCCCAGGTGAGTTTACAAAAGCTCAGGAAGGCAAATGGCTGCTGATGGGCGTGACCTACTCTGCAGGCTCCTGAATGGACTGCTTGGATTAGCCTAATGGGGCTCTTAATGGGTTGGGAATTGGCCCTTCCTAGGTCCTTTCCCTCCTAGTTCTGTTCTCTTAGGCTGGACTGTTTTTGTAACCTCAAGCTAGTTTTTATTTGGGTTTGTTTAATTATTTATTGCTCTCTAGATCCTGTGTCCCAATTTACTGACCTGTTTAGGTTATGTTCTAACTTAGATTAGGTTTAACCTGGGTTAAGTATAGGTTTAATTTAAACAAGTAGAAAAACCTGCTTTCCACTTTATCCTCCTCCCTTCCTTCGATTAAGTGCTACCTTAGGTGCAGCTAACTTTCAACTTTGATTTAAATGCCTGACCCTTGGGCTCTTACTCACGAGTAGGACTCTGCTCCTGCTCACGAGTAGCCCTATGTACCTCCCTTAGGTGCTAACTTTCAATTTTGATTTAAGGTTGCTTTAAAGGTAAGATTAAGGTTAGAAGACAGGGAGTTAGAAAGACAAAGCGTTAGAATGAGTACACTTACCTCCTCCTCCTCCTGCTCCTCCTCCTCTCCTTCTCCAAAACTCAGAGGTCTCCTCGCCTTCTCCTCGCCCAGATGCTAAACTCTTGCTAAATGTTTTGTGGGTGTGCCTTCTGGCACATTTGCGATACCCAGTACTGGTGATATGGCTGTGCTGCTGGCGCTGATGAGCTTAGGATTGGGCTTTTAGACAGGTGATTGCCTATGTGGCTGCGAAAGAGTAACAGTTAGCTTGTTTGCTTGAGATTATGAGTGTTTGAAGCCTATTTCAGGCATCTGGACCAATCCCTCAGCCTAATTCCTACTTGCACCATACCTAGCTGTTGTGACCATCTGGCTGAGAGAATACCACCAAATTTGCTTAGCCAGTCCGAAGGAGACAAAATAAAAAATATTTCCATTTGAATGTCTATGGACGTCAGGGTCGGCCTTAGGAGTTGTGGTCCCCAATGCAAAACCTGTGGTCCCCAGGCCTTAGGAGTTGTGGTCCCCAATGTCACCAGGTTGAGTGATAGTGGGTAGGCATGCGGTAGCGGCGTCAGCAACAACTGCTTCTGGGGGGGATTTCAATCAGACCCAGGGGCAGGGAAGAGGGAGGGCTGTCCAGTGGCACTGCTCCACTCGCCATGCTCTCCTCATGACACCTCAGCATGGAAGATTATATGCTGGAGCATTAGCTGCAGAGCATAGTGCCAGCTGCAGCTGCAGGTGTTCTCCTTGCCTCCTTAGTGTTGGGCCCAATTTGTCAAATTGCCCTAAGGCTGGCCCTGATGGATGACCAGCGAAACCTGGACTGACCACCCGGATGGGGGAACTGTTTGCTGAGAACAGCAGAATGAAAGAGACTAAGGTAGCTGCTCACCTTTCTGCTTGTCTCAAGCTATGGAAGGGTGAGGCATAATGCCAATGCTTTGTGGTTGGCCCCATTCTCAGGTCTTTAGAAGGAAAGGAGAATTTGGAAAAATGAATAATAGGTAATATACCTATACCACTGTACCATGGTTAGATGTGACTTTTTCACTGTAGTGCCCAGCTTTATTTGTGTTACCCATCAGCATATATCTGCTGCAACTGCGAGGCTGAGACATGTGCGGCATGCAAATGCTTTCTGCAGCTGGCTTTAGGTATAAAACTTTCTGACAAGCAGGAGCAGTAAAGGGACCCAGCCAGCCCTGGAAATGAACTTAAGGCCTGTCAGATCTGCAACCTACCAAGCACCAAGATTTTTTTTTGTTTTTAATTTAAACTAAAATCAACATAGAACTATGGGCTGCTGAGATCATCTGTCTCACCATCTGGGTTGCCTTGCTGAGGGGTTCCAATCTTGAACCAGAGTGACTCTGATCTGCAACTGAACTGCAGTGGAGTAATTATTAATACATCATTTATATAATACCTTTCAACAACAGGAATCCCAAAGCTCTTATTAAAGCATCAGGTTTAATGCAGCGGCCTTTAAAGTGAAAGAAAAACCTTTTGTCCTATTAATAATGAGCTTCACTGATGTGAGCCTTGTGGATGTTACTTCCTGTTGATATAGCATCCTCTGACAAATGCAGGGGCAGGCAAGATCTAAATGGGCTACTCACCCACACTTGCTCAGGTCCATGCACACTCTTTCAGGGCCATTAGAAGAGTGTACCATCCATGCCAACCACCTCCTCCACAAACTGCCAACTTCTATTTCCCAGTTCTAAAAGTCAGGAATAAGCAAGGTGAATGCCTGCAGATGTACAATTCTAGGCTGCAGTTTAAGTGATTGCAATCAGAGTTCCCTGTCACAGAAACTGATGTCCCACAGAATGCAGTTTATTTTTCTCATTTTTATACTGCTCTTCCTCCAAGGAGCTCAGGGTGGTGTACATAGTTCCTTCCCTCCTTTTGTCCTCCCAATACCTGGTGAGGAGGGTGAGACTGAGAGGCGGTGATGGGCCCAAGGTCACCCAGAAAGCTTCATAGCTGAGTGGGGATTTGAACCTGGATTTTCGAGGTCTAAGTTCAACTCCCAGATCGTAACATGGCAGTTTAACCTTGATTGTCTTAAAAACCCCATCCAGAAACCTCACTGCAATATTTTTCTGATTCAGCATTTTATCCACTCTCGTTACATGAGACCATGTTGTTGACCCTTAGGGTGTCACTGCGTTATTGGTGAATCCCCTCCTTTCACCTTATATTCTTTCCCCAGGCTTCTTATAGTGCAAATCTAGGTGTGTCTACTCAAAAGTAAGCCCAATTATGTGTAGGATTGCAGCATTAGTTTAGACAGTGCAATGGTTTCTCTTGAAGTTTGTGCATTGCTACCAGTGGATGGTATGATACTTAGCACACAGAGTAGTACTGGTTGGCAAAACTAGGGGTCTTTATGTCCTCTTCTGTTAGCCCTGAGTGGTTTGTACTGCTATCACGGCAGGGTGGAGTACATATCATGTTTTGTTGGTGACATCTTGTCCCCTGCCTTGCAAGAATATCACAATAACCTTCACCTATCTAGTTGTTTAAATTTAGGATATGCCTTTGCAGTGGTGTAGTTAGGTCATTTGACACCTGGGGCCCATAAATTTTTGTCACTCCACATGACACAATTATTTATTAATTCATTCACATTTTTATACCACCCTTCCTCTAAGCAGCTCAGGGTGGTGTACATGGTTCCTCCCCTTTGTCCTCACAACAACCCTGTGAAGTAGGTGAGACTGAGATTGTAATAGTCAATTTGAAATGAATAATAATGGCCAGAAATTAAATGCAGTGAATATTTCCCCACAAGCAATGACTGAAATTCTGTATCAAATGGTATATAAGATGGTATTATTCCAAAAGCCATGATTTCCAGTATTTTGGTCACTAGGGTGTCACCCCACCTAAGGATGTCTCATTGACCTGTTTTGAGTTAAAGCAGTGGTTCTCAACCTTTTCACACTGGGGCCCACTTTTTACAATTGCAATCTGTCTGGGACCCATGGCAAGTGATGTCATGGCTGGAAATGACATCAAGCAAAATAAAATTATAAATTAAAGAAAAACCAGGGGAAGCCAAGTAATAAGGGGAATTCACTGTTTCACCAAGTGAATTTTCTCTGTAGCCTACCTGCAATAACACCCCCCCCAAAAAAAAAAAAAAAAAAAAATCAGTGAGAGCCTTCCCCAGTGCCCAGTTAAGTGTAAATTCTTCTATTTCAAGCATATCACAGTCAGGACCCACCTGGCTTTGCGAGTCTAAAAACAAATAAAAATTACCTTACCAGTTCAAGCCTCTGTTTTGTTCTTGGGGTGGGGGGGTGCTGCTTCTGGAGCATTTGTTGAGCTCCACTTTCATGAGATTGGGACCATGCAGCCAGCCTTGCATTCCCCTTTGCCTGACTTTATGGCTTATCCAATTTTCCCTATCCTGCCAACTACACCAATTTATCCCATCCAAGTATTCCAACTTCCTTCTAATGCCCACTTTTTGGCTAATTAACACCTTTTTATTGTTAGAAACAGCTGCAGTGTGCAAAGGAATGAACACAGAACTTCTTACCTATAGCAATTAACCAACTTTATTACTACAAACAGACACTCCCTGCAAGTCCTCTTGTCCAGAGGCTTTCCATCCCCAAAACTCCACTTAACTCAGTGGGTAAAGGTCCAAAGCCTCCAGTCCAAGTCCACTGCCTAATTTCCAAAGCACTGTCCAATCTTCCCAATTCAGTCTTCTGCAGCAGAGTCCCTCTCAAGCAGAGTGTCTCCTCCAGCAGGGTCCTGGCAGTCCTCGCTTCTGTGTCCTCCAGCAAAGTCCTGGCAGTTCCCTTCTCCCATAGGTCTGGGTCAGGTAGCCCTGCTCCTTCTGAAGCTGCCTTTTATCCTGCAGCCCCTTGGTAAATCCAAATGCAGCTCAGCTGTGAGCTACCTCATAGCTCATTCAAAGTCCCATCAAGGTCAAATGAAGCTCAGGTGTCCATTCAGGTCTCCATTGGCCTTGATTGATTACAGCTGTGGAGCCAGCCCTGCTTGGAGGGAGGGACCTTCTTCTTGGGTGTTTTTTGGGGGCTGCTTTTATTTTATAGGAACAATTCTGGTGTCATTGGATTCCTCTTGGCCTGCCCTTTCTGATAGACTAAGGCAAGTTTGCCTACTTGTGAATAAATGCGTGGTATGGATCAGTTTCACTTTCCATAGGGCTCTGTGCATTTTTTGGTTTCTGGTGTTTTGGCCATAACTTTTGATGGAAAGGAGATATTTCACTCCAGGTTTTTGCATTGTGTTCAACTGGAAAGTTCGCATCCAACGGTATATAGCATGATGGGGTTATTCATAACCTTTGTGATGTTGGGTCATTTGTGGTGTCACCCCCCAAGTCTGGTACCTGGGGCGGACCATCTCCCCCCCCACTCCTCGCTAGCTATGTCACTGGTTTGAGCAGCTGATAAACCCTGCTAATTACCCCTGCTAATTGGGTAAGAGGCACTTTTTCAAGTGGGTGCTCCTTTTTTTAGCAGGGGGAGAGTAACTGGCCCACCTCACCCCAGCACTGTCTGTTCTAGTGGCTGTCTGCTGGTATTCATTTGCATCTTTTTAGATTGTGAGCCCTTTTGGGACAGGGAGCCATTTAGTTATTTGATTTTTCTCTGTAAACCACTTTGTGAACTTTTAGTTGAAAAGCGGTATAATAATAATAATAATAATAATAATAATAATATGAAACTTTTTTTTGTTTTGGTCTCATCTAATGTAGATGGGTCCCAATAGAGTATTGTTTTAAAAGTGAGTCCTGGTGCTAAAATGTTTAGGAACCATTGCAATAAAATAAATGAGCTGCAATTAAAAAACAAAGCTCCTCTCCCCCTCCTCACACCCATAGCTAAAACCTAATTGGCAAGGTGCAATTACTTGAAAATTTTCAGGAGACTTCTCCATGTAAGTGAAGGGAGGTGGATGGGAGTTCTCCTTTTGAATTTGGCTTGTAACTCAGACCTTGGTCAAGTGGGTTTGAGTCTGGCCTATGCACACCATGCCCACCTGGCACCTTCCATGGGCTCAGAGATATGTTGAGTCACCTATAAAACTCTGGAGTGTCCTGATAACAAATCCAACCTCTGAACCCTTTTCAGCAATGTCATTGTCAGTCTCCCAAATCCTCCTTGTCCACTATACGATACAGTTGATAAGACTCCCCCAATTTGATAATTATTCTTCATGCAACATTCAATGTGCATGATTTAAATGTTGTATTGATGCATAATTTGCTCTATAGTTCATTCAGGAGGGTGCAAAGGAGTTGCATGAGCTGTACCCAGCTTTGCAAATGCCATAGAGCAGCTGAGTTAAGGACAGGCACATGTTTGGGCTTTAACCGGTGTGTGTGTGTGTGTGTGCGCGCAGCAGATGAATGTTAACATGCTGCTATAGCCGTGCTGAGCTGAAGTCGCTGTGCCTGGATGTATATCATTAACACAGACCCAAGGGGCACTCCCTGAGCCAGCTGCTGGGGTCCTCAAACATATGTCACAGCTTTCAGCAGTTCATCAGTACAAAAAAAGGCTTCCACCTCACAGTACTTGACCTTGTTAGCCTCACAGGTGTCAGTGCTGTTTTTGACAGAGAGGCAGCACTCAAAGATGAGTATTAGAAACATCTGAGGAAAGCGTGGGGCTTGTTTGTGGGACAATGACTGCGGAAACCCTGCCTCTGGGATACTCTTTGATTTCCAGGCATCAGAGCAAATTCCTGCAGTGGCAGTCAGTCTCATGGCAGGCTGTGGTCTTTCAGCCTGACATAGGAAAGAGTAAGCTTTCAGGTGCTCAGTTCTTTAGGTTGGCTGGTGTACCACCCTCCAGCTGTAATTTGGGGGAGGCAAATTACATGATTTTGCAACATTTTCTTGCCCAGAAAAGTTGGCAAAAGGATTCCCTGAGGCTGCATAATGACCACTCTGAAACTCCTTTCCTGTGATCTGGCTCCACATTGCTTTTGCAACATGGGGAGAAGCACTGATGATTTCATCCAGCTTTCCCATGGTACTGCTGTCCTGACATCAGGGACAGGGTTGACCCAAGACCTCCGCATAGCAGGTATCTGGATAAGGTCTGCAGATAAGCAGATAAGCAGATAAGGTCTGCTTATCTGCCCATCCACCTCGGTTTTGCCCATCTCCTCCCCACCCACCCCATTCTGCTCCCCTGCACTGGACTTAACTGCCCCAGTGGACCTCCTGATGGCCACCAGCATGACGTCCTCATGACGGCTGCTGTTGCTGCTGCAAAGCCCATAAGGCAGCCTGCATCAGCAGAATGCACATGGCCCCAGTGCTGATGCTAGTTAGGACTGGACTATTAGAGTGGTATCAGGGGTTGTCAGGTCAGGCACTGGCTGATGACCTACATGGATTAGAAGGTTCATTTGGCTGTCCTGGCCTCTGAACAATCAGTTGTGATGGTGGTGGTAGTACTGAATGCCCCAGCAGGGGTTGGGCAGGGGTTTTGCCCCAGAATTCCTTTCGTGGCACAAGCACTGAGCGGAGGTGTTGAGGTCTATGTTAGCTCATTGCTCTTTCATTTTAGATTTTTAAAAATGTACTTGGAACAGTGAATCATGACCAAAACTGTCTCCTGTGCTCTTGCTTTTAGTTTCCTGTGTGCATATTATGAACCTCTTTCTCCTCCTCTTGGAGCCTACATGCTGACACAGCCTAATTTTATAAACTGTTCAGCCGTGCTGTTATTCACTGTTTTCTTTTAATTATGTATTCTTGTTAACCTCTTTCCCCATTCAAAATTGCTGATTGTGATTGACACAAAGTTTAATTAAGGCATATAATTTATGACACTAGAGATTGAAATTAATAAGTGACAATACAATTACATGCTTTGCCTAATTGTCCTTCAGTACTATAGGGATTGACACTTTTGGACATTGAAAGTTAAAAGCACTCTCACAGGCAATGCAACTGAATGCAATCACAAACAAATGAAATGTAAACAGGGCTTTGTTAGAATCAGACCTTTGGAGGAAATATTATACTGTGGCCCTTTATTTTCTCAAGTGGCTCAATCTGCATGCTCAGATCAATTTCAAAATTAAGTTTAGGAGATAGCATTCCATTTGTTGTAACTGCTGATCTTTATAATTGATTTCCCCCCCCCCCATTTTTCCTTCTATTAAGCTCTGAAATACCAGTAATGATGGTAGCAGTATTAGTTTATGATGGCTATACAGTCACTGAGAATTTCTTTGTACATCACCACAGAAACCCAAAGAGCAGTATGTATATGCACCTGCATTGTTGAAATCCTCTTATGTCTTATCGCAAATGGGGAATTAATACTGGGCATCTTTCTCAGGCCACAGGTCTCCAAATGGTAGAACTTTTTTTTAACAAGGTCAATGGTGAGATTTTACTGGTGATTTATAGTGTCTTTTAAAATGTTCATTTCAGTGGCGGGCCTGGAGGGGGGACAGGGGAGCAAATACCCCAAGCGCCGTGTCCACACAGTGTTGCAGACTGCTCAGAAAGCCTTCTAAGGCTTCTGACACGGTCTTAAACAGTACTTTTTGTTTCCCGGAAGTTTTGTTTAAGACCATGGTGAAGCCTCAGAAGGCTTTCTGAGTCATCCCTAACACTGCACAAGACTCTGTTGTGCTGGGTAAGTATGGGGGGGTGGCATAGTGCACGGTGGGCAGCATCGCAGACCTCCCCCCCGGTCGCATCGACGGACAGGTCTGTAAACTGGTTCATTTACAGATATGTTGTAAATAGGGGAAAGCAAATAGGCAAGGGTAGACAAGATTAGTCTATGCCCGGCAGTGTCAGATCCTTCAAAGCAAATATTATGCCCTTGTGGCCCTCCCAAATGTCCTCTTACTTACCAGAAGAAGTTCAAACTTGCTCCTTTTTCTTGAGTTACGTTCCAAACACCAAATAATGCCCCCTTGTAGGGAATATATCTTGTAGGGAATATAACTCTTTGTAGCCCCTAGAAAGCAAGCAAATATACAAAAGCCTTAAAGCAAGGTCAAAGAGGATGCTTGCAATAATATGTATACTGCCTATATAATATTGGCAGCCCCTCTCTTCTGAGCTCCACATGTTGCCTATTCTTGGAGGTGATTTTACAGTACCATCAGCAATAAACTCGGAAGATTTTTGCCTCCTGGAATGTAGCTCAAATCTTCCTCACAGTAGATCCAGCCAAGTTAAAAAGCTGTGCTTCTGAACTTCTGTAGTTCAAGGAGCTCTGATTTCCCAGGGCCAGTTCAGATGTGTTCACAGTTTTTGTCAACTGCAGAAGTGAAATACCTTGAAGGTACAAATGAGTGATGGCCCTTCATGGATTTTGGTCATAAAACTTTCTTTTGAATGAAAAATAATAATAATCAGACCTTTCTGGAAACATTGTATTCACTGTGGTCTCTTATTTTATCAAATGGCTCAGGGCCCAATCCTATCCCACTTTCGAGCACCGGTGCAGCCACAATGCAGCCCTGAGGAAAGGGAACAAAAGTCCCCACACCTTGAGGAGGCCTCTGTGATTGCCTCCCCACCACAGGATGCAGTACACGCCCCATTGGCACAGTTGCACCCAGACTGGAAAATTGAATAGGATATGACCCTCAGTCTGCATGCTCAGGTCATTGTCAAAATTAAGCATGTAACAGCCCAATCCTGAGCTGCCTGGCACATGGGACTGTAGCAGTGCTGAAAATAGTTGTAGCTGAATCTTGCACACTCTGGGCAGTGGCTCCTCAGGAGAAGGGGACTTTTGACCCCCTTCCCTTGGATAAAGCGAGTAGCAATGGGGCTACTTGATTCACTGCCAACCCAAAGGTCGCCAGTGAATCAAGAACCTCTGTGTTAGGCGGTGAGCCCAACATGTAGGCTCTGGATCTGGTGGAGCTTTGCTCCACCAGACCTGCCTCACTCCCTCCCTGCTCCCTCCCCCTGGAACGCCTCCTCCCTGCCCACTCCCACCTCCCCTCTCCCCAGAATGCCTCCTCCCCACCCTCTGCCCAACTCCCCCCTCCCCGGAACACCTCCTCTCCACCTCCCCCATGCCCACACTTACCACTCGACTGCAGAGCTGCAGTGGCCACCTGGCAGGAGTCCAGTGCCTGCCAGCGCTGGGCTACCACTGGCGCTCATTCAGAGGTAGGGCCCACAAATGTACCTTATGGCAGGTTTGCGACAGTGCGCGCTGGTGGTAAGCTGGCGCGCACTGTTCAGGATTGGGCTCTCAGATAGCATTCCAGTTGCTGTGGAATCGTCTCCTAGATCAGCCCTATCCCATGGAGAGTATCTACACGTGCACTGGATTTTCTTGGTACCTTCTGCCATGGACAAGGGAACTCTCTCCATGACAGAAGCTATCCTAATGAATTTTAAAGCTGTTTAAAATCCCATCTGCAGCATGGAATCACCACCAAACCAAAGGGTTGGAGCAGTAGCTCAATGGCAGACTATCTCCTTTATGTGCAGTAGGTTCAGTTCCAGCCATCTCTGGGTTGAACTTGGAAACAGTGCTATCTGAAACCCTGGAGAGCTGCTACCAGATAGTGTTGACAATATTGGCCTAGTTAGACCAATGGTCTGCATTGTTATCAGTAGTTCTATATGTTCAACTAGCTATAACATACAGATTGGAATACATTTAAATTAGGAGCATTTCTTGACCTTTGCATGACATCAAGCAGGCTTTTTAGCAGGAGCATAGCCTGCCTGTTAGACCAAGAGGTCACCTCCATGTGCTGGTGGTATGGCCTTGAACCCGTGCCCTAGCTTAAGAAAGCTGGATCATCCTGGGTTTTCACCTTGGAAGGGAGACCAGAAAACAGCTGATGGATTTCATGAAGGCACTGTGAGAGAGTGAGACGGTGCACTGAGAAAGCATTGCAAGAGTGTGGAATGCAAAAGAGTCAGCTAGAGATGGACAACATCTTGAGAACTGATTGAGAGTGAATTGTGGCTGCTGTGAAAGCTTGGGTAGTGCAGAACACAGCCAGGATAATGGCTTAGACAGAAACATCTGATGAAATTGAGGGTTCTGTGAGTTCCTCTCAAACAACAATACTTGTAGAAACCCAATTTTTTTTTTAAAAAAGTGGTTTTTTATTTTATTTTTTCGCATTTTTATACCACCTTCATCCAAGGATCTTAGGGTGGTAAACATAGTTTCTTTCCTTCCTTTGATCTTCCCAACAACCCTGTGAGGTTGAGAGACAATGACTGGGCCAAGGTCACCCAGGAAGCTTCATGGCTGAGTTTGAATCTGAACCTAGATCTTTGAAGCCCCACTCCCAGACAATTATACCATCCTAGCTCCATCCTCCATGTGCAGGAGGTGTGGTCTGGAGGTTGATCCTGCCTGAAGAAGCTAAGCAGGATTAGCCTGGGTTGTTGCCTTGGAAGGAAGAGCAGAAAGCTGCTGACAGATTTAATGAAGGTGCTGTGAGAGGGTGCACTGTGAAAGCACTGTGGGTGTGGTTCCTCCTGCTCTTCTGGGGGAACCGAGGGTTTAGGGCAGAGGGTGACCCTGGCTCCTTCCAAGAGTCACAGCCATTCTCAAACTGCACCCCAGCAGTCCCCCCCAAACCTCAAGAGGACTTAGTTCATGACTAGCCAGCCTATGTACATCTGTGTAATCTGCTCTGAATCTATAAAAACAGAGAAGGGCAGTATATACTTACTTAAATGAATCCATGAATGTCCCTCACAACATCTTTTTGGAGTCGGCACTAGGAGACTTCCAAAGCAAACCTGCTGCTAGTCAGTTTGTAGGGAACTCGCGGTGATAATTCATCTTCTCTGTTGGTGTGGTTGCGCTACACCTTCAGGTAGCCTGTTGGAACAACCTTGTCGCTGCTGCTGCTGCTCCCTTTTCTCATACAGAAATAAAAAATCATCAACATGCAGGATGTGAACATTCATGTGTATGGCTTTTCATTTTTAATGGAAATAGCAGAGATCGATAAAGCCCAGAAGAAGTAACGGCTGTAAGCAGCCTTGTACTGAGGCTGTAATCCTGATGAATAATGTTGCTGTCATAACAGCGGGGATAATTTAATGCTGACACTTAGCAGCATGATAAATAGCTTGTCAGACATCGGCAGTGACAGAGTCAAGTGAAACTGCCCATGACAAGTTCTGAAATATTAATCTTCTACTAGACTGTGACTGTGTTGATGGGGTAGCAGTGTATGGAAGACCAGGAGGGGAGGCACTTAGTAATATAAACAAATGTACTTTTAAAACAGAATGTTTTTATCACTTAAAGATCACTGCTTCAGGAAGTACCACTGCTCACAATTCTTGGGCAAATGGATAGCAACTTCTTACCCTGCTGGAAAACTTGAAACCCAACTCTGCCATATATTGTGTCCTTTGTTTCTTTGACCGCCTGGTATGTGTTTGAGTGAGCCTGTGATTGCATGATTCTCACGGTGCAAAATGCTTTACAAATCGCGCATGGATCTTCAGAATGGCCATGTGAGATTGGTTGCTGCTATTTCATGTTTTACAGATGGAGAGCTGAGGCCATGCATCAATGACCCTGTCCCACCTGCAAATCCATGATTGAGTGGGAATTGACTCGAGGTTTTCCATGTTGAAGATCAATGTTCTATACACTGATTGTCCTTCTGTACATTGTATTGGCATTGATGGCATTTATTTGTGTGATTGGTACATTTGTTTCATAGATACAAGCTATATTGTAGTGTCAAGCTAGTGCCTGTGCCACAGGGATCAAGAAAATGACACCATTAATAATAATCCTGTTTTTAATTTGCATCTCTAATTGAAGTAGTGACTTGAAGTACGGAATTCTAAAGGGTGGTAGTGATTTTCTCTGAGTGGACGGAAACACCCAAGACCTCAACTCACTTGATTGTTAAATGTAATTTGCTTAATAAAAGTGGCAAGCTAATTCTATAACTGAATTCCTCTTCCCTGAAAAAAAAAAAATCAAAATAAGTGTGGTGCTGCATGAAGATGTGTTCAAATCTTGGGAACCTTGATTATCATGATTTTCATACTTTTTATGAATCAAGATTAGGTCAAGATGCCTCATATATAACGGCTACAAATGCCATGGAAGGAAACCAGTGATGTATAATGAAGTGAATGGCTGGAGGGGTACTTGCTGTGGTGCCACAAGGCATTCTGGGGGCTACCTAGAAGTTGCAGCACATGTGCAATCACAGCACAGGCTGAGTTCTTACTGCTACAGCTCTAATATCACCCTATATATAGTAACAAGCATGTGCCTATTTCTATACAGGGAGAGATTAGAGCTGCTGCGAACACAGCCTCCCCTATGATAGCACAACTGTTCAGAAACTGGGTGAAGTACGTACACACTCACAGGGAATCACATGGCACACATGCTCCACCCAGTTTCTGAGTGGTTGCGCAATCGCAGGGAAGGCTGACTTTTCACTGCACTGTTCTAGTCTAGTGGCAATGTGAGCTCAGCCTCCCTCCCCTGTGATCTTGCAACCCCTCAGAAAGAAGGTGGAGTGCATACAAAATCACAGGGGAGGCTGGCATTATTTTCCTTAGAGTATGAGAGGTGAGGCTGTGCCTCCCCTGACCTCACATCCCTGCAGGAAACATTTCTATGGGGACTGTGCCCAAGTCTCAAACACAAATGATTACTTGAATTGCATTGTTATCCCAAATATATCCTTTACACTACTTAAAACGTTTTTTAAATATGTGATCTATAAACAGAAGACAAATTTACAGAAATCTTCCCAAAATTAACAGCACAATCCTAAGCATGTCAACTCAGAAGTAAGCCCCACTGGTTTCAGGAGCATTTGTGCTAAGTGCATATTTAATTGCAGCTTGTTGTCTCACCTGAATTTGTTCCTTTTAAGAATATAAGAAGAGCCCCACTGGATCAGGCCAAAGGCCTATCTAGTCCAGCTTCATGTATCTCACAGTGGCCCACCAAATGCCCAAGGGGGCACACAAGACAACAGGCACAACCTGCATCCTGGTGCCCTCGGCTGCATCTGGCAATCAGAGGCAGGCTGCCTCTAAAACCTTTTTGTTTCAATGTGTGCAGGGAACATACATGTGCACATGTATCATGGTGCCTGTATGACAGCAGGGCCAGGCCAGTAACATGACTGGTGGCAAGAGGCCTGAGATCTACAGACCAAAAGGTAGGCCACACTTTTAATCATCAGAACAATCCCCCCCCCCCCCCCGCTATCAGGGTGGCTAAAACCATCATAAGAAATAGTAAAATGCAGCAGCTAAAACAAATTCAAAATCACATTAATAGACCAGAGCCAGGGACATAAAATAGAAAATACATGAAATATTAAATAGCCCAAGAGAATAAGATGAGGTTTGCCTGGCACCATAAAGAGATGGTGCCAGGCAAACTGGTCTTAGGAAGGAGTTACACAGTTTGGGGGCCACCATCAAGAAGACCATCTTTCCAGTCACCCCCCATGATGTACCTGAGAACAACTGGCAAAAGACCTCTGAAGATAGCCTTTGCTGTCAGACAAGTTGATATCCGAGCTGTATAAACAGACTTGTGAAATGCAGGACTTCAGCATTGGCTGTGTCAAAGCCAGGTCTATGGATGAGTCACACCCATGTACTATCAAGACAACACATGGTAACAACACCTGAATGTACCATAAGAATGTCTGATTGAGCCTTCCAGCCCTCTTGACCACAAACAATGGTCAGTAAGCTGTGCATGTTTATTCAGCTCAATCAGACATGACTTACACTATGAGCTAAGTGTGATCAATTTATACTTTGTCTCTCGCTCCTCGTAGAAAATAAGTTGTACATGAGAACAAGTGAGAATATACTTTTCACAAAATGGCTGACTCAAACTAAGCCCACTCTGGGGATTTAAATTACATATCCATTTATAGATGATATTTATCAATAAAAGGTTTAATTAGAAAGAGAAATCATCATGTTGCTGTAAACATTTTCCCCATCCGTTTATTTTAGTAGAACATTTTAGGTCAACTTTGACATTCTTCCTTAATTAGGCAGCTCAAGCCCTAGGTGTAATGATCTGTCCATAGCTTTTGCAAATTGATTTATCCTTCAATGATAGCTACTGCTGCTGACTTAAATGTCAGATAGAAATTGCTTTATTTTGCTTCCTCTCCTTGCTTGTTTTTTTTTTGTTGTTATTACATTTCAGGGAAGGAAAGATTTGCTATAACTTTAATTCAATTGTGAGAAAAATTTGTGGAGATCACAAACCGTTTGCTTCCGTATTGAATTTAGGAAGGAATTTTAAAATGTGCAGATTATGTATTGATAAATTCTCCATACTTTGATATCTGCCATTTTCAGAGGTCTGCAGTTTCTGAGTAGATATAGGGCATGGTGAGGGCTGGATGTGGGTAAGAGTGGAGACTATACATGCACCATCCTAAAATTATCATGATGATCCAAAAGCACTACCCCCTGTCAACAGCTCTTTGTGCAGGTGGAGAAAATGGGGGGAGCTGTAGCTTATTTCAGATCCTGCTGGCTTCCTTGGTAGTTGGCAAGAACAGCAGCACCTAAAAAACTGCTGCAGCTTCTGGTATCCCAGCCTCTTCTTTTATAAAACGAAAGTAGCCACCCCAGTTCACTGTTCCTTTGTGCTTCCCCCCAAATGCTTGTAATTTGTTCCACCACCAGACTCCCAGTTGTGACCAGAATTATGGCAACAATTTTAATAAATGTTGCTGGTTGCTGTTAATATCAACTATACACCTGCTATTTTATATTAAGCTGCGTATCAAGGTGGATTTACCACTGCAATTGCCTTCCAGTGTAGAGTCAATGCACCCCGTGCTTCCTTCTTTAAATCTTAAACTATGCACAAGTACAGGAAGAAACTATCTCACTCACTCCATCTTTAATCAATGGGACTTGCTTCCATGATGCCTAAAATACCCACCATATTAACTTCTGGTTTTATTGGTACATATTCTAGGACAAAAATGTATATATAAATTCTCACCTGAAGTCTTTTAAAAGCTTACTGACATTGGGTCAGAGCTGAAGAACTGTCAGTGGAAAGCAAATAACTGCTAGCTGTAATTTGTGCAAGTAGTATGGTAACCAGGGTAGGTTCTACAGCAGTTCTCAAGTTTCTGAGCAGACCAACAGAAGAACATCTCTGGATTTAATTTCTGTTTCGTTGTGTAACTCACTGATGTGAACTGCAACAATGGCCCTTTGCTGAACAGATTACCCTTTCTGTAGGTGGAAGGACACCTTTGGATCCAACCCAATATTTTAAAATCTAGCCCAAATACGATGCCATTTCAAGGCTGATTCTCTAGTCGTCATGTATTCATCACTGATAAATAATGTGCCATTCAGTATGACTAAAGCTGAACACAAAGATGCCAATGAATTATTAAGGGTTATGTGAGGATGCAACTCAGTAATAGGCTATTAATATAAAAGAGCAACAGCTATATTTTATCGCTAAATACTGGGAAGCTTCACTTTCACAAATACTGTCAGGATTTCAATGAGCCTTCAAACCACCTCTATTGGCAAATGAAGTTAGTGCCTCCCATTCATCAAAACCTCACTTTCATTAACTAATTGAAGAAAATATCAAGTCACTTTTCCTGATGGCACTCTATTATGCCTTGAATTATAAGGCAGTAGTATGTCCAATCCCACAGTACTTTATGGCTGTTCTAACGATAGTGGAGGCTGTGCTTGGGTGGCTGTCATTCATCTTTCTTATATGTGCTTCAGTGAGGTCAGACATTATGTGGGGAGCTCTGCAAGGGGATAGTCTTACTATACTTTTCTTCACTAATGAATACTTCCATAGAAGTCTTCTCCCTTCTGTAATAGATTCACAGCCCAAACCTCTGCGTGTCTACTCAGAAGTAAGTTCCATTGAGTTCAATAGGGCCTACTCCCAGGAAAATATACATCGAATTGTGGCCTCATTCAGTTGTGGAATTCATGAGTGCAAGATGAGATGCGAGTCTTTTAAAAAGGATTAGATGTGGATGAATTCCTGAAATATAGCCCTAGACAAACTCGAATTGTCCAATCAAAAGTGAGTATAACATATTCCATGTCCAAAGGCTTCATTCTTCTAACCATCAAAATCTGCAGACAATCAACAGTAGGGCAGCTATTTTCATCATGGCTTGCATGGGAGCTTCGTAGTAGTATCTGACTGGCCAGTGTTGAAATCAGATAACTGAACTGGATGGGCTTTGTCCACTGGATTCCTATATTCTTATGGCTTCAGAAATTGATGTGCCAATCCTATTTGCAGAGGGAAATGAGCATCTGGGTAGCACAGTCAATAAGATGTTTTACAAAGAAATAGTGCTAGTAAACATTCCGTTAAGCTTGGCTTTTGGGCATGAGCGCTAGTTTATTCCAAGTCGTATTCTGTTGTGAGATGAAACTAATTAATGGCACAATCTTACTTTCTCAGAAATAAGTTGCATTGAATTCAATGGGATTTACTCCCAGGAAATTCATGCATCATACGACCAACTTTTGTCATCAAATGTTATGATAGCATTTCCCTGCCCCATCAGTGGCACTTACTGGTGTGGTGTATAGGAGGAGAAGTACAGCATGAAGATGTCAGAACGCAGGATGAGTTGTACTACATATGACGGAGTGGGAGGGCAGGAGTTAAAGTGGGTCTTCCATTTTCTGTAAAAAAAAAAATGCACCCATGGTTCTGATATAATGGTTTTCCAGAGGAAAATGCCAGCATCACTTGAATACACTGTGTCATGCCAAACATCACTAAAAAGAAATAGATAGGGCTATGGTTCTCAAATTTTTGCCCAGGACCCACTTTTTAGAATGATGATCTGTTGGGAAGCACCAGAAGTAATGTCATTAACTTGGAAGTTATGTTATATCCAGAAGTGACATTGTTGTTGTTGTTGTTGTTGTTATTGTTATTGTTATTGTTATTGTTATTGTTATTGTTATTGTTATTGTTGTTATTATTATTATTATTATTATTAACAGTATTTATATACCGCTTTTCAACCGAAAGTTCACAAAGCGGTTTACAGAGAGAATCAAACAAACAATTAATAGCTCCCTGTCCCAAAAGGGCTCACAATCTAAAAGGATGCAAAAGAACACCAGCAGACATCAAGCAGGAAATTTTTTTAACAATCCTAGGCTGCAATCCTATCCACACTTACCCATGAGTAAACCATATTGACTATCATTGTTAAAAGCACATACACAATTGCCTGTTAAAAGTACAGATCTCCCCAAATGCAATCAGATACTATATTGGCATCAAGTCTAATATACTAAAAATTATTGAAATGAATGGGGACCCACTTGAAATTGGTTCATGAGCCACCTAGTGGGTCCCGACCCACAGTTTGAGAAACAGTGAAATAAGACTGTAGAAAGCCACAAATGTAGAAAAATAAACTTGATGAGAATAGATTGTCAATCTCAGTGATAGTGGACTTGCCAACAACACATGAAGCATCACTTAAAAAATCACACTGGGAAGTTTAATAGTGCAGTCTAATTAATCCAAATAGAAATGCAGGGTATCAACCTAATTAAAAGTTCAAATACAGGTTGTGCCTCGTTATCCATTTCGGAACCCCCAGTGGATAAAACAAAAATCAGTGAAAAAATCAGTGGAATTAAATTATTCCATTAGATTCCATTATTCACCCCATCTAGTGGCTGAACATGGTATAGCGTCCTTACCAATGCCTTCTGGGGTGACAATGGAGAAGCAAGAAACCCAGAAGTGGGTCTTTAAAGCTATCTTTAACCCCAAGAAGGTTGCAGGCAGTGAGGTTTAACAGTGAGAAGGCAGGAAATTGGATTTTGGTGCTTTTTCCCTCTTGTTATAAGGTATTTATAACAAATGCCCATCCCGGAACACCTCCCCCTGCCCCCGAGGCCCTCACTGCCACCTGCAGCTCTTACCTAGCTCTGGGTGGCATCTGGCTGGCGCTGGGCTTAGTGCCAACTGGCACTAGGCTGGCACTGGCGCGGACTCAGTGTAAGGTGTCACGGGAGTGCCTTATGGTATGTTTGCAATACCCAGTGCTGGCAGTACGCTCTTACCACCAGTGCTGAAAAGCTCAGGAATGGGCTCTCAGTCCCATTGAATGGGATTTATCTTTGAGTGACATGTTTAGAATGGCTCTGGAAGGCACTAATAACAGGTGATTTGAATACATAAGAATAATCAGTGTAAAGGAACAGCCAGTGTAAAGGAACAGATGTACATGACCTTTATTCTGCAGAATTACAAATACAATATTGAAATGCGTAATAATTTGTGGCAAACCATTTATTATTAGGTATGGCACTAAATTAAAGGCGGTGCCATTGTGGCATGGATATGGATGTTTAAACAAGGACCTGTGTTTTAACTTGTCTATAATAAAATTGAAACCTGTGTGGACATCTCAGTATAGTCTTCAGTGAATGCTGGGAAAAGGCATAGATGGTCTTTATAAGATAATAAATTTTCAGTTGGTTCACGTTGAAATGATTTGACAAGGACAGCATGTTTGTCCCTGGTTAGAAAGATTGGAACTTGTGTATAGAAACCTAAATTGATTTGATTCCAAACTCCCCTTATCTTAAAATGTTTAGAAATAGGAAAGTTTTTATGATTTATTGCTTGAAAGCCATAAAGTCTCATGCTGACAAAATGCAGCTGCAATGCATGCCTGTTAACCCTATGTTCTGCCAAGTGGCTGTAAATCCATTTTTTTTCACCCACATGGTATTTTTAGAATTAAATGAAAGAAGATTTGTATTCATCGTTCTCACCAGTGTATATTAACTAGGGCTTCACAATTAAATTACCGTATATACTCAAGCTCAGCCATTAGGAGTTCCAGTGTTGTGGAGAAGCCCCAAAGTAGTCCATCTCTGAGTTAGTTCCAGTAATATTAGTATCTGCAAAACATGAACTGATTTCCCCAGAAAACTCTGCTCATAAGTTATAGCATGAGCCAGTAGTGCACAGGGGCTGCAAACCCTTACAAGATCACAGATACACTTCTGTGAACTTTAAAACTGTGCTGATTCTTTTTCCTTAGCTCACTTTAGCAGACATGCATGGACTCGCACTGTTAGTCCTATACAACTCAGAGGGACGTCCTTTTGAGTAATCGCTTTGAGGATTGCACTGTATCTCATTTGGTTATTATTTCAGCAAGGAAATGGCTTGCCTTTCTACACTTGGCCCTCAAGGCCGCTCACAACAATATTGAAACAGTACAAATGATTCACAGCCAGGAACAAGCAAGTTCCAGAGCCAGCAGTTCAAAAGAGTCATTCTGCATTATAATCCGGAACCCAGCGATTTGAAGTTTTCCCAGTGTTCCCAGCTGTCAGGCCTGTTCCTCTAACTCGCACCCATGCCTTTTGCCTAACGAAGACTACAGACGTTGACATAATGCACTGTGGAGCTGACTGTCTAGCTTTAATTTATCACAACACTCACTTGGTTATTGTAGGGATCTCTGAATAGTGGGTGCTTTCGCATGCCATATAAATTGCCATGTTTATGGACTCAATGGAGTGGATTAAGGGCACCCTGTCAACCCTTAATTTAGGATTTTGTTTGCTTGTGTCACCATCTTAACATTACTTAAAAACAGCTTCCTGTGAGCCTGGGTGTCCGTGCATGCGCACCATGCTAATTTAATACATTACATTTATTGATAGCAGGGCTAAGCACTGTATTTAACTAGACAGATAACACCAAGTCAGTCACTTTAAAGCGGCATCTGGTTAATATAATATGCTCCCATAATTCATTTTTAACTTTCCCTAATTGCTTCAGTCATTTCATCATTACAAATATTAGGTATGTGAAGAAAGGAACAGTAATTCTTTTGACTAGACTGAGGATTCCAGCATGGGTGCAGACATGCTAATCTAATTATAAAGGTAGTGAAGCCGAACTGCAGCATTTTCTCATACTTAGCATTCACAAGTCAGGTCCCAGCAGATGTGCTGTGAAATTAATTTCCTCTGGTGTAACCAGAAACTCTCTGTTATGCAATTTCCATTTCACAGATGATAACCTATTATCACTTTATTCAAGGAAAATGTGTTAATAGCCACAAGGAAAATTGAATTATTCATATTTGCTCATTTCTATTCTGAAGCGCACTCTTCTCTTTTCATGCATTGGGAGAAGGCTAATGTAAACATGACCAGATCTTTGTAAATTGGCTTGTAGAAGAGGCTGTTAGCATACTGCCTGGGGACTGATCCGGGATGGGGATAATGGCTGATATCTGTGAAGTACAGCATGTGGAAGGCAGGCTGTTACCAGGTGGTAATGTGAGCTAATGGGAGCCGGGTCAAAAACGTCAGCTGTTAATTCAGAACTTTAACAACACTGTAATACGGTACACTTGGAAAGCAAGGCAGGGTGTAACAAGTGGCTACAGCTTACAAGGTGTGAAGTTCTTGGGTGGTATGGGCCTTCACAGAAGGGAGTCAAGCTCTGCTGGAAATGAGCAGCAGCTGTTCAGGTGTATCCAAGCATTGAGATACAGCCGTTGTTTGGGAGATATTCCTGCAGGCCTCAGGTGTATTGTAAGCCAAGAGGTGAGCACCCCATTGACTTTCAGGCACCTACAGAAGTGAAACAATTATCCAGAAATGAATCATTACCAGAATGTATTTGCTGTAATGGAATGAAAATTTTCTCTCTCTCTCTCACTGAATAACCAGGATAGTAGTACTCACCAACCCAAGGTGGTGATTTCCTTTTCTTCTCCTCCCCCTCTTTTCCAAGCCAGTGAGGAGAAGGAAGATGGTAGAGGCAGGCAGGTGGACAGAGATGAATGTCCCCCACTAATTTGCTGCCTGTTGTAACTACTTGGAAGCCCAATCCTAAACTGCCCAGTGCCCAGAGGAGCAGTGGCACTGAAATGGCTACTGCTGCATCCTGTGGCTGCCAGGTATCCACCAGTGGTTCCTTGGAGATAGGGGACATTTGTTATTTGACATTCTGGGGCTGTTTAGCCAGCGCAAAGTACAGTAGTCCTGTGTCAGGCCAGGATGCCCAGGGAGGGGCTATGGATCTGGTGGAGCAGAGTCCACCAGTCCCACCCCTTCCCCTGCCCCGCCTTCCCCCCACCTCCTGTCTCGACTTACTACTCTGCTCTTACCTTACCACTCTGCTGCCTGGTGCTTGTCTGGAGCTGCAGGCAGAGTGCAACCAGCCTCCACCTGGTGCTGGCTCAGCATGAGCTCATACTGAGCCAGCACTGGGCTGACCCGGTGGTAAGTGTTGCATCTGTGCCTTACGGCACGTCTGTGACACTCAGTGCTGGCACTGGGCCCTCAAGACAGGCCCTCAGTTGGCCTCATGGATGGGTCAGCTCTGGGCCAACTCTCTCCCTGAAACATTTTTTTTCTTGTCTGAATGATGCAATCAGGCAGGAAAAGAGAGGGAAAGATTTTTCATCTGTTCTCAGCATTGGAGCAACTACTTTCTGCTAAGTTTTTGTACCAGGTTCTTTTTCTGGAGTTTGAAGGGGCATGCAGACCATGTTCAGGGACACTGTTGTTCAAGACACTTTTCCTCTTCTCACTGCAAGACTGATCTCCAGCTATCAGACTTGGCTCCAATAAATGAAGCCAATTGGTCCATTTGGGATTGGTGTCAGCCTTTTATTGCCAGGTCAGAGGAGATCAACCATGTGCTCCTCCCATCAGTACTTACCACTTGTTCAACTTACACCTGACTAGATTTGGAAATGGGACTGAAATGAACAGGTACTTTGGCAGTTCACAGTAGTGGCATAGCAACTACTATGGGGGTGGGGGAAGGCCAACCTCGGTATCAGGCCAGAAGACAAGGCTAGGTGAGGCCCAGACAAGATGGCAGTGGCAGGAGGAGCAGCAACACTGCTGCAGCAACATCAGCTGCCACTGCCGCCTCCTCCTCGTGTTTCAGTGGCTTTGCAGTCTGGCTGCTACCCTCCTACCTCCTCCTTTGGAGGCTGTCCTTTGGAAGGAACAAGTAGAATCTCCAAAGAAGAAGGAATTGGGGTGGCAGCCAAATCAGGAAGCTGCCACTGCTGCGGCCTCCTCCTTCTCGTGTTTCTGCTGCTACCTTTTCCTCTTTGTGTTTCGGAAACACTAGAAGGAGAAGGAAGTGGCGGTGGTGGCAGCTCTGCAATCTGGCTGACCCTCATTCCTTGTCCCTTGGAGGCTTGTCAGATACAGAAAATTATTTTAAAGGTGCTCTCAGGAATTCTTTCTCAGGTTTCTGATTTTCATTTTTCAAAGTTTTAAAGGGGTGGTTATCATCTGATAAGCTGTAGGAGGAAAAAGGAGGCAATGGGTGGATGCTGTCGCATGTCCAGGTCAGGAAAGACTGGAGAATGTCAAGAAGCTCTGTGTAGAAAGGGGTACAGGAAAAGCACAACAATCATTCTTCCAATATTGAATATGCAGTACAAGATGGACACCATGATGGTTTCTCCCCGGTATAGTAAAGTATTGCAGAGGAAGGAAACCAGTTGTGCATCCATTTTGAGCAAAGTGCTAAACGAGGATGTCTGCAAGGAAGTAATCATGAATTATGTGACAAGCAAATGGCGAGACAAGAATTCCAGGCAGTATCTTGCTTTTTCTTTCGAAACAAGAAATGGTCACTCAGGATAGTTCATGATCCATACCAAATATGTGATAACAAGGTTAATTTACAAGAAAAAAGAGTTCTTAATAAATTAGTGAGATGAGCCCAGAAAAGTCATTTCTTAATTAATTGTGTCATTTTAGATAGCTGATAATATAGAAAGCAATTTTTCTAATAATTATAGCCCAGTCCTAACTGGATTGCCCACACCGTGATACAGCATAAACAGAGAGGCAGCTGGATGTCTCTTCGAGGTAAGGGAACAAATTATCCTTTACCACTTGTCAAGCCTGCTATGGGTCTAGTTGGATCAGCACCAGCTAAGTTGCTTGCATAGAACCCAGCAGCCTCATGTCGGGCTTTCAGGCCCAGGAGGGAGGATAGGATCTAGTGGCAGTCTCTGCTGCCATCCTCACCCCCTCCCTGCCTGGTCCACTCACCATTTGCTCCCATGATACCCCCAGCCCAGTTTCACCTCCTTCCCACCTTCCCTCCACTGTCCTGCCATAATGACTCTGCTCCATTTGGCAGCAAACACACTCCCATCATCTCCTGGTGCCTCTTCTCCTGGCCTCTGTGCTGGTGCTTGCCTCCTCCTCCTGGCCACCACGAAGTGCTTCACGGTGCTGCGGCCCTGGAGGATTGGGCCAGTCACCTCAATAACACCCATTAGATATCTGTAACTCACCCTCCAAATATACTTGATACATATGAAGATGGCCACAGGCACCTAGATAATTGCCTCTAACAATATTTCAGAATTCATGGTCAGTTGCAGGCCAAAAATTCATGGTCTATAAAGAGGCCATAACATAATTGTTAGCATGCATATCATACACTTTCTCACACATCAGACATCTCCTTCACTCTAATATGTGTCAGTCTATCTCTATCCAGTCATTTTAGAATTGCATGTTAATAATGAATGAGAGATTGTGAACCTTCTGAGTTCATGAGTTCATGGACTCATACAGAAAACCAGTAACACTCATTTGTAATGAATATCCAATTACTTTTCCAGGTATAACCATTTCTGTCAAGAATTTGAGAGAATCCTAATTTGTTTTTCCAACTGCATTAGAACAAGATGGTGTTCTGCATCTTTTCCTCAGCAAGGAGAAAAGTGCCTGAAGGCAGTTCTAAGTGGGAAAATGGGAATGACTCCCTTCCTGCCGATGTGCCACTCAATATTGCAGCATCCTACAGCTGCTTCCCTTTAAAAATGTCAGAGGAAAGTGACACACAACCACATGTTATGTGTAATTTGGCCCAGAATCTTATGATGTGAGCCAAGGCAGACCTGGCAACTTGCTCCATAATGTATTCTCAGTACTGTACAATTTAATCATTTTTGTTTTGAAAGAATGCTCCTCTGGTTTGGAACACCAAAAATGAAAGCAAGTTTAACTCTCTAGTTCAGTGGTTCCCAAATTGTGGGTCAAGACCCACTGATGGGTCACAACCTGATTTTTGGTGGGTTGTGAAGGGCTGGGATTTTGTGTGGGTTGTGAAGGGCTGGGTAGAACCTCCAATATAAACACAGGCAATGGCAAGATCAGATAACTAAGAGCCTGGTCTTGACAGGTTCATGTTGGCCCACCATCGGTGCACACTGTCACAAATGTGCCATAAGGCATACTTGCAACAGTTAGTGCCAGTCCAGAGCCAGACTTGGCCCAACGTGAGTGAGTACTGGTCCAGTACCAATCAGAGACCAGTCGGACACTGCCTGGTGCTCCAGGCGAGTGCCAGGAGACAGAGAGGTGAGTTGGGGTGGGGGGAGCTGTTATGGGGCAGGGGGAGGGTAGGGGAAGGCAGAGAAGGGGTGGGACTGGTGGAGCTCAGCTCTGCCAGATCCGTAGCCCTGCATCGGGCCTCCCAACCCGACATGGGGCTGCTGTACTCTTCACCGGCTAAATAGCTGGCACAGAGTCAAGTAGCCCCATTGCAGAGCTTCCTACCTTACCCAGAATGTCCCATTCCCCCAAGGAAACATCGGGAGCTGCTGTTGGTTGCTCAGCATCCATAGGATGCAGTGGCAGCCATTTTGGTGTCGCTGCAGCCCTGGGCACTGGGCAGTTCAGGATTGGGCTGTAATTGCCTCAAGCCCTGTGGCTATTCAAAAATCAGAAAGCTACTATTTGCCCTGCAAAGAGCTCAACAAAGAGCTCCAGCATTTTGCTAACATGCGTAAATAATGTGTCTTACAGCCCAATCCTATCCACACTTTCCTGGGAGTAAGCCCCATTGACTCTAATGGGACTTACTTCTGAGTAGACATGCATAGGATTGGGCTCTTATTTGATAAAAGATTTTAAAAAAATAAAAAATTACGTTTTTTAAAAATTTTCTGGGGAGAAATTTGAGAAAGGAAGGCAAGCATTAATGAAAGCCAATTAGGGCTGCTTCATGATGAGAAATAGATCGTTCTTTTGTGAATAAATAAACAAAGTATTATTACTTGTAAGTAAGTAAAAATATTATTTCTTCATAGATTTTTTTTTAAGTCTTGTAAACCTAGGCGGGTCTCAACAGGAGTGCCATTTTAAAAAGTGGGTCCTGGTGCTAAAACGTTTGGGAACCACTGCTCAAGTTTGAAGACAAAGATTTCATCCTATATTGTTGGAAATGCATGGAAATGTATATGTCCCAATGAACATCCTAACAGAAAAACTGTTGGTTGATTTTAGTAGAAGCCAAATATATGTGTGTCTTTCTAAGACATTCTCAATTTTCATGCACATGAGAAAATGGATTCTAGTTCACAAAACCTTATGCTGAAATGAATTTGTTAGACTTTGTAGGTGCTATAAGACTGTTTTATATACACAAATGCACGCACACATACGTCTGTGTGATGAGATATGTGACTTTTGAACATAACATTATGCGGGATGGGATGACAAACTGGACCATCCCATAGAGAGAAACAGGAGTGTGTAGTTCCTCCCAGCATGTTGTCCTCACCCCTGGGCCATCCTTGCATGCACACGTGTTACCAGGGGAGCTGCATGGGGAATTAGTTGGTAATGAAACTGCTCCCCGATCAGGAGACTTTAACTAGTTGCAGGGTGTGCTCTGCAGAGCAGAAACACTTCCTTCTAAAGAAGAGACTGGGGGAGGAGAGCTTCCAGTTAAAAGATTCGATATTTATTTTAGAGAGCAGATATCAAAATAATGTGTACCGAAGAAGCCCTTTTCACCAATGGTTCAATTAAACAAAAAATGCAGTAAGAAATGTCAATCAATCCTTAACACCCATGTGTGCATGGACCTGGCTTGTGGTGGATGCATGTTTGCCATGTGCATTTTGTGCACTTAGTAAGGAAAAAAGAGAAAATGTTCAGGGAGGGATTGATGGGAAGGTGATTTGAGAGGAGGGAGTTTATAGTGCAAGTATAGCTCTGTTCCTGAAGATGGCTTACAGAGCTTATGTGCTAGGTACCATGCAGCATTTTGAAGACCCAAGAATGATGCAAGGACACAGTATGACATCAGTACATTGGTAATTTGCCATGAACTCCTCCTTCTGAGTGTATGACTTGGGTGAGTTGCCCTACAGTAGAGGAGCTTATCAGCACCTGACCCAAGTACCTGAAACAGCAGTGAAGATGCAAGCAGGTGGTTTGAGTTTGAGGAATATTTTTGGTTCCCTTAAAGCAATGGTTCCCAAACTGTGCACCATGGTGCCCTGGGGCACTGCAGTGTACTCACAGGGACCCCAGCTCTTCTGGGCCCCATCATCTTGGCCGGGCTAACTTCTCAGGTGAATGCTGGTGGCCATCTTGTCCTCCTGCAGCATGATGCCACCATGAAAGAATTCCTGCAACACTAAGTGTGCCATGACCAGGGTAAGTTTGGGAACTGCTGCCTTAAAGCATCCTCATTGTGTCCCCAAACATGATGGCTTTTTATGTTGCTTGCCTGACTTGTAATAAATGAAATGTGATAAAAGTTTGGTTATGTTCATCCAGAGCAGGGGTGCCCAAACCCCGGCCTGGGGGCCACATGTGGCCCTCGGGGGTTCCCAATCTGGCCCTCGGAGAGCCCCCAGTCTCCAATGAGCCTCTGGCGCCCCCCCCCCCCGGAGACTTGTTGGAGCCTGTGCTTGCCGGATGCAATTGCTCTCAGCAAGAGAACAACTGTTTGACCTCTCACCTGAGTTGTGGGACGAGGGCTCCCTCCACTACTTGCTGTTTCACATCTGTGATGCGGCAGTGGCAGCGAAGGAAAGGCTGGCCTTGCTTTGTGCAAGGCCTTTTATAGGCCTTGAGCTACTGCAAGACCTTCATTCATTCATTCATATAAGTTCCATCTCTAATAAATTCATTTATGTAAATTTATTCAAATTATAAATGTAAATTAATTCATTTTTTTCTTGGCCACCGACACAGTGTCAGAGAGATGATGTGGCCCTCCTGCCAAAATGTTTGGACACCGCTGATCCAGGGTATGACTATGAAATTCAAAGTTTATTTTACAACCATAAACACCAGCATGCACCAAGAGGTGTGCAACTGAGCTCTAGCTGGGAAGAATGACACTCACAGCATAAGGTGCTTCGAAATCAGGGTTCTCCAAACTTTTCAGCGTGAGGGCCACATCATAGCCACATTGTATATTTTGTACATTGGTTTTATAAGTGAATGAATGAAATTTAAATGAATGAATAAGTTTTACTTGGATCTTTTTTTGTAATCAGCTTGATACAAGTCAGAACAAAAGAGAAATGTGACAATTTCAAAGAAGCAGTGCCATGCTTAAACTGATAAATGATCTATAATGAGTAAAAATGTCAAACATTAGCAAATGCTCTGACAAAAAAGACAAGTTGCTGAGGACTGGAAAAAAAATCTTGTGCCAGGCCGGATATGGCCCCTGGGCCACAGTTTGGAGACCCCTGTTCTAAATGATTAAAGCAAACTGACTTCAGTGAGTCATAATTGCAGTCTTTTGGAGTCAAGCAGGAGATTATCTCTAAGATGGAACCAAGCAGTCAATTCATTTGGTCCATCTATTTCAGGAACTGATTGGCAGGATTCATGCAGGAAATTTTCTTTGCCCTACCTGGGAATGCTGAAGATTGAACCAAGGACCATCTGCACGCAGAGCAGATGATCTTCACTGAATTACAGGCCCACCTAATAGCCAAGCCAGCTGAGTCATACGTAGTTAGCCATTTAGACAGGCACCAGATCACGTTTCCTGGCTGAGCACTCCAAATGTGTATGTTATGAGGATCAGATTAATCTACCAAGGAAGAGCATTCTCAATATATTATCTCTGGGTCAACATATGTCTTCAATACAGTAGAGTGAAAGGTTAAATGCAGGGGAGGGCACCAGGACACAGGTTGTGTCTTGTCTTGTGTGCTCCCTGAAGCATTTGGTGGGCCACTTTGAGATACAGGAAGCTGGACTAGATGGGCCTTTGTCCTGATCCAGCGGGGCTCTTCTTATGTTCTTATGTAAAATGCTTCAGGCCACTGAAGTGACACTGCAACCACACGTGTTTATGTTACCCACACACTTAGTGTATCCCAATGGGGCTTTCTTATCTGTCTTCTTCCAGGGTGTTTTTAAAACTGCCAAACGATGTTGTCTCCAACATGATAATTTGGTGTCACTGAAGCAAAGCAAACTGTAAATTGAAAAATAAAGAACAAAATTATAATTAGTGTTTTCATTGATTCATCCCATATTAATGCAATATCATTATTGAGGAGGCAGACAGAATCCTATGAATATTCAATACAAATTGTAGGATAGAGGAGCCTGACAAACATATAAAAACTATTGGTGTAAAGCAGATCATTTTTCTTTTGTTTGAAAATGATGAATCTTTTAGACTTCGTAATTAAAATAATTTACTCTAAAAACAGAGCATGCAAGGATGGAAAAAAAAAAAGGTTGTGCTGGAAGTACATTGGTTTGAGAAGGAGCAATGAGTTGGTGTCACCAGATCCATTATAGTAGTATAAAGACCAGGCAGGAAAAACTGCCACCAATGTCATCTTCAGCCTTTGGCTAATTTACTCAATTGGATTATTCATGGGGTTACAGCCAAATTCTTCTTCAAACCTTGTGATTAAGGCTTCAATTCATTCTGAGTACACAGCATAGCACTGTACTGTTCATCCCTTGATTCCCACCAGAAACAGGACTGCGTCACCCATGAAGCCTGAGTGGTGGAATGGCAGGACAGCTTATTTCTACAAATTATTACTATTTCGTTTAATTAAAGCCTTTGAACGTAGATTGAATAGACTGTAGAAGAGGCAGATAAGGGTCTGAGGGGCTGGGAGCAGCAGAACACGTTAAGACAGGCAGTGGTCTTAGCAATGCAGTGGTCAGGAACTGGGTTGAGTAGACAGGGGTCAGAATTGGCAAAGGCAGAAGACCTGTCCTTGGATGTGCAGGTGACCAAGAATCAGTTTATGCAAGTAAGGCAAGGTTGCTGCTTAGTGTGTTGCTCCATCTGGAGAACCAAGCCTGGAGATACTCTTGTATGGGGTCTGCTAGACCCCTATTGGTTCCTCAGGTAGACAACCCCCTGCACTGTAGGGTTGTGTTATCAGTTCCAGCCATTATATGGGTAGCACAGTATGGCAACAATATACAGGCTCACAGTCCCCTCTGCCTGGAAGCTGCTGTGGGTGACTCAGGGATTAAGGTATCTGAACCCTCACGTCCCTGATTTGAGGCATCTGCCCTCACTGGTATCATAAACACACCCATACTCTGTATGTCTTTAGATCATCCTAAACATTTCTGCCTATGGGCATTTCTAACATTTTTGCCTATGGGCACCAAAGCTAGTATGAAGGTATACCACCTTTCCACACTTTTAAGTGTTCTCTGTCTTGCATACTAGAATGTGGACAATACTGTATTTTTTTTTCTGTGTGGTACTTTATGTAGTGAATATTGTGCAATCTCTTGTTGTCCAGCATCTCAGATGTATCCATAATGACTAAATACTCCAGAAGGGTTAAGGTGTGGGAAAACAGAGGGGAAAAAACAACAGAGGAAAAAAAAATGTTTACACTGAATTGTATTTCCAATGGTCACATCACAGTGAATTTGAATAAGACAAATTATTGTATTTGAGACTTTTATAACGTAGCTTCTGCCCTTAAAGAAAAGTGAGTGAACACGACTGCTGAAATTCTATGTAAATGCACTGCTGGAAATCACAAAAAGTTGAAGACTTTTTTTTTCATGTAGGCCCATTTTGGAAGCCACTCTGTTCCCCATTCACACTTTGACTTTGTCTTTCAATTATCACATACAGCGTACATTCCTTCACTTCAATACTCTCTTATACACATATCCCTTTAACTTCATTCCCCCACCTTAACACTTAAGTTTTGGCAGGTGGTAGATAGGACTATGGCATAAGCCTGGATTTCCCTTTCCTGGTATCTCCTTCCCATCCAACCTGCTAGGACACCTACAGTTAAAAACTATGTTTGCACGCCAGAGAGTTGTGATCAGACCAGAATCTCACTCTCTGTTGTGAACTTAGTAGCCACTACAACCAAATCAGCACAATACGCTTAGTCAGCCATAGAGTGCAAGGGTGGTTTTGTTATAAAGGGAATACTAAGCCCAACACATTTAGCAGCACTCAGTACCTTATCAGGAGAAATTTGAATCCAAAGAACAGTCTTACGCAAATCAGTATCATATAACTCCGTTTCCTACTCAGAGCTTCCTATCTCATCATGCCACAATCTCACTGATATTTTTTCCCCTTTTAAACATGTCTTTTTCCCCCTCCAAATTTGGTGAAAAGTTAGACGCTTTCCATCATCAACCATCTGTATGGGATACCAATAAGTGTCCTAATTGCCAGTCTGCACACATGGCTTGCTTTGCGCTTTATGTACATAGATATAGACCTGTCCATAACAGCAGTTACAATACTATCCTAGTCCTGGTATTCAAATAGAAATGATCTTATCTCCTCTAAAACAAGTGTTAGTGTAAACGAAAGGCATTCTCTGTTCCCAAGCTGCCAGCCACCAGAGAGGTCAAAAAGCTCATTTTCCTCTAGTCGCAGCCAATAAAGCTGATTCAAGGGTGGCATACCTAAATAAACACCCGGCATAATTTTTGCATAGATGTAAAGAGACACTGGAATTGAAATGCAATTATTTAGCATTTATTGAGGGAGGAGATGGCTTATTTGGTGTGTCAAGGACAGAGTCCCTTGAGAGACAAAGAAAGCAGTCACTGAAATGTCTAAACTTTTACAATGTGTCTACACGTCTATGGCATTAAACAGGTAATCCTCACTGCTATCATGTGCACAATTTAGACCAAATTTAAAGCCATTTCAGAAAAAAAAAAAAAAAAACCCTTGTGGGACACTTTAGGTCACAGTTACAGCAAATGAAGATTCAAAATTAGAAAAAAAAAAAACACATTTCATTTAATGAGGGAAATTAACTGTGCTCTACTGTAGGCAAGAGTAGTTTTGTATGTTTGGAATAGAAAGACAACTGAACCTGAAAATCTAATTTGATAAGGTTTGGGCTGTCTGGCTTTGTCAAATAGAGAACAGGAAGTTGGGAAAATGAAGCTTTTCATTTATTTTTTATTTTTATTTTTAGAATGTATGGTAATGGTAATTGTTTGTGAGTACCAGTCCAATTTTATTAGTGTTGTTTTCTAGGACAGTAGTGTTTGCTACTAATTTTGCATCATCATATCATACGTGTGACACGAAATACCTATACGTTTAAAGACAATGTGCTTTCTTTGAAAAATATTGTGTGTCAGGCCTTTTCCAAGAAAGTAAAAAGTAGTAAAATAACCCACCCCAGTAATAAACCTTGGCACTCACTTTTTTTTTTTCTTCACCAACAGCTCAGCATAATGGGATGTTTTGCAATACTGCCCTGGTGTAACTGTTGGCATAGCCATCTTGAGCATTTATGTACTTGGCACAGCAAATCTTACCATCAGCAATCAGGCTGTAACATTTTCCTGTGGATTTATTACTTCAGTCTTAAATAAGAATTGCTAAATTTCCCTTTGGAGACCTCGGCAGACCTCCTGCAAAAGGTCAAAATAGATGCTTGATCTATTACCAATACTACACACTGAAATGATTTTCATATCAATTTTTCCATTCAACTTTATCAATCATCCAAATTCCCCAAAGTCATGTTAGTGAGAAAGATGTCTGAAACCCAAAGTCAAGAGAGGAATTGTGGAGTCGGAGAAGACGTAATTTGACAGCTTCAAAAAGACTATTTCAGATAGCTATCAAAGCACTTCAAGGGTCTTTCTTTTTTCTCTCTACATAAAATTGCAGAGAATTTCTTGTTCAGGAACAGTAAGTGCCTAACTAAATATTTTATTGTATCTTGAAGCACAGATTGATCTTAAAGGTTTAGGGTGCAACCCTGCTCCTATATATGTGGTGAGAATTGGCCACGGAGGCAGCACCTGTGGACATGTGAGGAACAATGGACAGGAGAGGAGTCCACACACTTTGCCTACCCTCACCTCTGTCTGAAAGACTGATCTTCTAGGGAGGGGAAGCTTTTGACAACAGCTGCAATCACTGAGTGGCAGGTGGAGCAAGGTTGGAGAACGAGCAGCCCAATCCTGAGCTGCCGGGGGTGCAGGGCTGCAGCGGTGCCAAAAATGGCTGCTGCCGCATCCTATGCATTCTGGGTAGCCGCCAGCGGCTCCCTGGGAGAAGCGGAGAAGGAGACTTTTGTCCTCTTCCCCTGGGTAAAGAGAGTAGCCCTGCAAGGTCGGCAGTGAATCAAGAGCCCCCACATACCACTCTGCTGCTCGGCGGTCTGTGCAACTGCCGAGTGGCGAAACTTCAATGGCTGCCTGGCAGTAGCCCAGCGCTGGCCAGCACATGCCCAGTGCTAGGGCCTGCAAACACGCCTTACAGCATGCTTGCAACAGTGTGTGCCAGCGGTAAACTGGTGTGCACTGTTCAGGATTGGGCCCTAGGACAGCTCAGCCTGCGGACTCCTTCCCATTCCATTCAGCATAAGAGGAGCCCTTGTCACCTTCTCCACTTCCTCCTGAGGCAGGGATCGGTACAATCATGCTGGCTTCTACTCTTAGTAAGAATAGCAAATGTGTCTATAGAGGCAGTAACATTAGGAGTGGGTAGTTGGGGGGGGCGGCCTCAGGTGACGTTCCCTGTGGGATGACTGGCATGCCACCCAAGTCCCAGCTGAACAGAGACCTGTGCTGCATTTGGCTGTGGATGTGCCTTCCTACCTTTCCTGAGCTTCCAAATGGTTAGAGATAACCATCCTGGAAGCAATTCAGCAGCGCATGAGATCATGATGATGTCACCACCGAATCACTTCTGGATGCTGTACCATTCCTCCAGTAAGTACGGAAGGTGTTGCACGGCACAGAGGAGTGACACGGGCCCTAGGTGGCACACATGCTTGGGATGCCACTGTATTGAGGGCCCAAAGAGAGAAGCTGGAAGCCTTTGTTTGCTGGGCTTCTTATACAGCAGCAGCCTTTGTGCATGGAGAGCAGGATTATGCCCATGGAGATTAAAGATCACATAGAGCCCCTCTGTGGTTGACACCATGAAGCCTCAACAATGGAGTTTCTTTCTCTCACCACATTAATGTCCTTTTCTACCGGAAGAAAAAAGGAATAAGACACAGCACAAGAACTGATAGATATGTGACACTCCTTCCTCCTTACTTTATTCCCACGTCTTTGAACTTTGAAACAGAGACATCAACCATTAGTCCATCTAGCTCAGTACTGGTGGCCTACCTGGAGATGCTGTGGATTGAACCTGGGATGTTCTGAATTCAAAGCATGCATGTTACCACTGAGCTTTGGTTCCTCCTATTTAGTTTGATTCCATCCTTCCTTCCAAAAATTGAAAAGAGAATTGAGGGGATGGTTTTCTCTTCCCTCCCATGACCTGAACAGGATGGGGTGAATGGTTCTCTTTCCTTGCCAAACCATTGGAGAATACATGGTTAAAGTCTCATGTTTTCTGCAACACATAACCACACAGGATGGTTTGAGGCAATCTCTGTCTTGTGTCAGTAATGCTTAAACTAACAAGTGTTACTTGTGGCATTCAGTTGGGAGTACTCAAATGATCTTATAGGGTACCTCCAAAGATCAAACAGATCCTAGAAAATGCTCCACATATTTTGTAGAATGCTCATTAAAACGAACGATAGCAAGGCAACCCTTCCAGACAGCTCAGGTCTTACATCATTAGATCTCTCTCTGGATTAATGCTATTTCAGAAACTATTGATGATGTGAATAAATGTATCTATTCATTCAAAGCTTTATGCCATCAAATATTTCACTGAACTGGTATGAATTTCACTGTAAATTCACATTTTGAAATCCAATCTCATTAAGGTTTCACAGAACAGTTCATTCAACATTCCTGAATGTCTTCTCTTATGAAATTCTGCATTTCTAACAGTATACCTCACACACAGAAGTTATAAGCATCGGTTCATGCTGCAAGACTAGAATACTTGAGGTCATGTGCACATGACTTCAGAGGTTTTTCAGTGATTCTTTCTGTCTTAAATATTTGCTGGAACACCACTGTGACAGACAAGTAGTGTGAACAAACAGATGGCATTGCTGGAAAAACCCACAGGATGATTTACTGCTGCTTTGCTTTTAGGTAAAAATGATGTATAGGGAGTAAATTTGGGATAGTCTGTTTCTTCACTTAATGGAAGGAAAGTTATTCAAATGTAAAATAAGCAAACTTCCTTTCCATTAAGTAAAGAAAAAAAATGTGTTTTTCCCACATTCATGGGTGTACTTTTGACATGATATACTATTTATTTAATTGAAGAACTTATGCCCTGCCTTATGCCCTCTGTGATACCTCTAGGCAGCTTGAATGTATATTTAGATTTTATGTTTTCATATGATGATTGATAGATTTTGATGTACATCAGTGGACCTTTGCGATTATCATAAAGATACTTCCCATATGATTTTGGAGCATAACACTGTGTCATGAAAATTTTTCAGAATTTCTCCCAATAGTTCCAAGGAATTGTGTTTTCTGGCATTCAGTTAGAATCCAAAGGCTCAGAAAATTTACCTCCATAGATATGGAATGTGGTGACATCATTCCCTGTTTGCCCTGGTACTTCCCATGGGGGGGAGAAAAATGCAAAGGATTACATCAGTAAGTCTTGCCCATTTGGAATATATTTCCCTAACTGTTCTTTAGTGGTTTCAAGGGTAAAGATATAATTTCACTGATCCAAATCCATGCTTTGCTGCCACAATAGCGAAAGCAAAATCCAATTTTTGCAAGACAAGATGGGCAAGCCTGCCTGGGCAGAACATCCTAACAAGGTCTTCTGTTTTTCTGTTTGTCTTTCAAACACTCATTTTTTTCCCCCAGTCCATTTTGATGGCACTCAATATCCTGATGGATACGATTGTTTTGAATGTTCTCCTAATAGACAGCTTGATTTTCAATGTACTGTGCTGATATTTCACGCCCATCCCCTGTAGGTCAAAGCAAAACGTGACTCACTCTTGTCAGTTAAGGCTTCGTAATTAGTGACTTTTAGAAAACAAAACACATTATTTTCCTACTGGCACTATTTGATCTGCAGACTCATTTATGTAGCACAGCAATTTCGAGGCAAAATCGGAAGGAAAAACATCCAAAATACCATCTCTTTTTTTTTTAAGACAACTGTATTAAGCAAGCTTTCATTGTCACTAGATGGCACTATCTCCTCCAGTATACAAAGAGCCATCTGTATTTGCATCAAGAATTAATACGATTTTGAATCATACTGTATTAAATGTTTTCAGTTTGGACACAACAAAAACTGCCCAGTTGGGCTGAAGTAAATTGTTTGCTTTGAAGTACTCAGAACTGAACTTTGTCATTTCCCCCTTTCCTCAGTTTTTCACCTATTTTTGTCTTAAACAAAATGTTAAAACCTTTCTCTGCAAATATAATAAACACATTCAGATGCAATCCCCTAAGAATTTTATTTCTCCCATTAGTATTGGCTATCTAAAGAACTAGGATTTTCTGGAAAATCATATTTCTCCTATTAGCAAAGAACTATCTGAAGAACTGATATAGGGTTCTTGTTATGGATATTCTTATTCTATTTTGTACCATATTCATAATATCTGTAGCTTGCTCTCCATATTTTATTCTGAAACTTTTTTTTACATTTTTAGTGAGCATTTCTTGTTTATATATTTGATCTAATTTTGATTCCTTATTAAATAAACTGATTAGACATGCATTATATAATGTATTCATCACCCTATACAGTGACAAAACAATCTTTTCAACAAATGGAGGCAGAAAACCACCAAAACTACAAAACACCATGCTGCTCTTTCCATATACTTGACACAGCATCATGTGCTATATAAATTAATCCTCAGCATCTTGCATTATTTTCCCTCTGCAGCTGGGAACTCACTTTATTGCTTAGCACAATATATGTACAATACGTTTATTAAATATTAAAGTTGTAAAATTTGGGGCACCAGACTTATTTATCCCTACAGGGCTTACTTCACAGAAAATTAACATCATTATTAGAAACCTAGCAAACACACAATTTCGGTGCTTCTCATATTGTTTACCCATATCTGATTGCTGGATTGTCTTAGCAGCATGTCAATAGCACATCAATATCATCATTAGAAATTTAGCAATCAAACAGATAGGTTTGCTGTGTGTGCTTATCATGATTAGTTAAGCATGAACTGCATATTTCTCTTAACAGCATATGCCAATATCATCATTAGAAAATCAGCAAAGAGGCTTGGGGCTTATGCATTTGTCAAGAGTACACATTATCATCCAAAAAGAATTTCCGTAGAATCCTTTTCATCTGATTACAATGGAACCAACCTTTTCTTTTTGGACAAAAACAAACAAGTATTTACAGTAACTAGGGTTTTAAAAAGTAAGTCTGCTAAATGTTTTAAATTAGTAAGAGATAATCAGTGAGATCCTGTGTTTTGGAGGTAGTTTTAGAATTACACTCATGTAGTTATATATTGCAATTTCCTCCTCCCCCCCCCCCCGGTATGTGAAATAATATCAATGTTTAATCCTACATAGCTGAGCTGAAATTAATTACGCACAAAACCAGGTTTTGGTCAACCAAATAGACTACAGTCATAAATATCACATTGTTGCATAGATGTTTAACTCTTTGATGAAAATTGCAATAGAAGTATTAAATGATGGCAAGAACGGGATATTCTTTAATTCTGTACTATATGCTAGAAAATTAATGGACATGTATGTAAGTTACTAAGCAATTAACAATCCCTCCCCCCCCACACGCACACAAGTACAGTCTCTATTTTTACACTGTCCCAACATTACATGCCTAATCATTATTTTAAAAAGAAACCCACCAAGAAGATAACAATGGCTCCCCATCCCATCCTTAAATCTTTCACATTTATTTTGTTCTCAAAACACCTTCACAGTGTTTTGTGAGGATCACAGTGTGGCTCAGCTTTGGACTGACGTGGCACTTTTTCTTCTTGTACTTTCTTGAATGAGTGGGGTGCGATTCTCCCACGTCTTAGTTCTCAATTGTGACACACTCTTATTTTTTTTTTCTTTTCTGCATGTGGAAAACAGTGTGAAAGTTCCTGATTGAACCCTTACCACTTCTAAAACATGTCCTTTTTAAGTTGAGTACACCCAATGATATTAACAGAGGGCAGCATTTGTTTCCCAAGAAACATATGGGGTTGTAAAAATGCAGCCTCTTGGCATCCTTGATCATAGAGTTAACAGTCTCCATTTACGATGCTTCTGGCAAGGTGGAGTCCTGGCTTCAGCACAGAGAATGGATCTGTGTATGTGTGTGTGTGTGTGTGTGTGTGTGAGAGAGAGAGAGAGAGAGAGAGAGAAGCCTCCTTCAGAGATTTCTAGGCATCCAAGCTGTGTGAGGTCTGTGCCTGGGAGTTTTTTTGTTTGTTTTTTGTAACATCTCACAATAGTTAAAGACTTTCGGGCATTTCTGAGACATCTGACAACTATGCTCACCTTAGTTAACATTTCACCTTGGCTATTATAATAAATTGAGACCAATCTTCCTTTGCTAAACTCAAGGACTAGCTTTGTGGGTGTGGAAACATGACAATTATGATTTGCTTTCTTGGTTTCTGGATAATCAGGTCATCTGCAGAAAAGGACATGAACCCTGGAACTTCTCGATTAACAAAATCCTAAACTAAAGCCAGACTCTGCCTGACTGCACTTTATTGGGTGATATGCATGTGTGTGTTCTAGGTGTGCATTTGCGATCTTTTGTTTGCAACACCTAAGATAATATATAGTGCAGCAATTGCCATTGTGTGTTCTGTACCTGCATCAGACACATCAGTGCCTCTTGGGTCACCAGTCACATGACCAGCCATACTGCAAATTTGGATGTCATCAACTGTGTCCTCTCTGCCTATATCAACTGTACAGGTCATGAACTTTAGGGTCATGAAACAGTGATGCTGGAAGGGGAAGGGAGAACCTCTGCTTTCTATTGGCTACAGAGGGAGAAAGCACATGCTGCTGACAGCTCCACTTTCCCAACTGCCAGGTATTTACACTCAGCTGATGCAATGATAATTTACACAGAACATATATGCTGTATTGCTGCATATGATCTCTGTTCTTCTAATGAGTCATTATCTTGGAGAAGATGACGAGATGAGTAGAATATAAGTGTATTAAAAACATAATTGCTTTTGTTTGAACAGAAACAAGTGCAGTGTATACCACAGTGACAAATGCCTAATGAATAGTGGTGGAGCTTTTTGTTCAGTCTCAGTTTATGGCAGTGCTATGGCATAACGGCATAGTTAAAATCTTAATTGCTTTTCATCTTTGCAGTTACCTGATTGTTCTTTTCCCATTGGAGAATGCAGCTTATGCTACAAAAAAAAAAAAAAAGAGGGGAAGCTTCTTGGATCAGTGTCACATGCTACATGGTTGTGTATATGTTGCACATCTACATTTTAATTCAGAAAAACAACAACAACAACAACAACAACAAAACCATTAATACACTTTGCTACAAAACAGGGGCCTGCAATTATGGACATATCTCATTGTACAACACCCAGAGATTTATATGCATCATTCATCCCACTCTGCTTATGTCTTAGAATTATACACCTGCTTCCTTATTGCTGTTTATTCTGGATAAAAATTTGGAATTCTTTGTGATAGGTGGCATTCAGCATCAAACCACCTTCTGAAATGAGAAAAAAAAGTTATGAATCCATGTGAACAATACAAGTAATATAGATCGTGTCAGTATTTTATATACGTATTAGTAGTATCCCAGTACAATGAATTTGGACAAAACTTTTCATGCAGCAGTGAGTTTTGTTTTTTTTGCAGTTGTTATAATTCAGCTGTTCATACATATAAATATAGATAAATTGGGACTTTTACTATAGTAAATTTTTTAAAAATTGCACATTAAAAACAAAAGCAGCACTCAGTTGTGTGTTACCAAGAAAGTGATAAAGGTTGTTCATGAAGATTTTTTTAGAATCATTGCCTTTAAAAATCAGTAGCAGCATACAGTGAACATCAACAGTGGACCATCATTTGGTCTTCCACATGCAACTTTGTAAGGAATGCAACAGGACAAACAGTTGCTACTTCAGTTCCTGGAATACAAACTATATCAGGAGCTGCATTGCTATCTATGGTCAGAGGACTGGCTTGTTATGTTATAATACACTGTTACTAAAGACATACAATATAAATACATTGTAGTAGTCTGATGGCCCAATCCAGTCGGGGCCTTAAGCTGGTGGATCTTGTGAGCTAGGTGGCCATTGGTGAGGCCCTGGAGGCCATGCACAGAGGACACCAGCCCACTGACCCTCCGCTCTCACTGGTGGGGGTGGATCAGGATAGGGCAGGGAAGGTGCCGGGACAGGGGCAGGAGGGGGTGGATCTCAGGGGCAGCAATGTCTGGCAGACCTTATTCCCTCTTCCTGGCCTAGACCACCTCCTGAGTCTCCTTAGGCTTAAGCCAGCAAAAGAGCTGATATAAGTTTGAAGAGATCAATTGGGTAGCTGTCTAGTTCCAAGCTAGCCCAAAGCATACGTAGTGCATATCCTGTAAGGTGGACTGGATGACTTACTTGGAGAGATTCTCCAAGGAACTATGGGGTTAACTTATTTTGGAATGCTCATGATTTTTTAGGTAAGTGGCAGGATGGATTGTTTACAAATAAAAGATGCACATGCTTTTTTACACTCAAAATGAAAAACACCTTTTCTTTCAGTGTAAACCCATGCACCTCACGTGCTAGTGCTCACAAACTATGTTTTTTTTTTTTTTTAAACAAGCTATGATTTAGACCAGGGGTGCCCAAACCCTGGCCCGGGGGCCACTTGTGGCCCTCGGGGGCTCCCAATCAGGCCCTCAGGGAGCCCCCAGTTTCCAATGAGCCTCTGGCCCTCCAGAGACTTGCTGAAGCCCATGCTGGCCTGATGCAACTGTTGTCAGCAAGAGGATGACTATTCAACCTTTCACCTGAGCTGTGGGATGAGGGCTCCCTCTACTACTTGCTGTTTCATGTCTGTGATGCAGCAGTGGCAGCGAAGAAAAGGCTGGCCTTGCTTTGTGCAAGGCCTTTTATAGGCCTTAAGCTACTGCAAGACCTTCATTCAGTGATACAAGTTCCATCTCTAATATATTCATTTATGTAAATTTATTCAAATTTGAAATTGTAAATTAATTCTTTTTTTCTGACACAGTGGCAGAGAGATGATGTGGCCCTCCTTCCAAAATGTTTGGACACCCCTGATTTAGACAAATGGCAACATGATGCAGCACCGTGTTCTTGGCATTTGTACGTTATGCTAGTAAACCCTTGGGAGGCAAAAATAAATAAATAAATTCTGAAGGCTTTCCTTGAAATAGTCAGAACAAAAAAGGCAATCAATTACAGGTAGACAAAGTGGAGACATTCAAAAGTTTCTCATTACATCAGAGTAGCAACATAAAGCAAAATGGGATAAAGCCACAGCAGGGAGGGAGATGTAGAAGAGTAGAATACTAGGATTTGATAACAAGAGAGGATGGGGTGAGTGGTTACAGTCTGCATCCAATTTCTTGCTTTTGCATTTCCTCTGAAAATTCTCACTTTTTCTCTTTTTTTCATGGTGGATTCTCACCCAGTGTGTGACTTTTAAATGAACCCTGAGATCATCAACAGTTGTTTGCAATTAAAATGCATCAACAATACTTTTTTTAAAAAAAGATGTTAGAACAGGCTAGGCATAAAAAACACCACAACCATGAGTATACAAGACACAACCTGACAAAAACGACACAAAGATTTTACAAATGCATAATTATTAGTGGACATAATTATGCTTCTTAAAAGGGGTCTTCAATTTTCAGGGATATTTTTTTCCTTCCGACAATGCTCAAAAGACCCAAAAATATTTTCAGGAGATGTCAAGGTTAAAAAAAAAATCTAAATTTTTATGCTCATCAGTGCACACTAACAAGGCTTAAAATACCTGTGTCAGCTCATAAAATAATCTAAACCAGCCATTTTCAATCACTGTGCCATGGCATATTGGTGTGCCATGAGTGGTTCATAGGTGTGCCACAGGAATTTGGGGGAAGGTCATTTATTAGAAGGGCCAATGGGGGTGTGTGCCCCCCACTGGCAGCATAGTGTGCTCTGTTAATTGTCAAAAACCTGATGGTGCGCCTTGACAACTTTAGTGGCTTGTTAGTGTGCCGTGAGATGAAAAAAGATTGAAAATCACTGATCTAAACTGTGGCTTAGATCAGCATTTCTCAAACTGTGGTTTGTATATGACGTATCACATGACTGCCAACACCTCTGGTTGCCAAGCTACGCTGAAGGGGGGCAGTGAGGTGGAAAAGTTTGAGAACCACTGGATTGTGGACAGGCTGGGTGAGACTGGCTCACATGGATTCCCTCTTTTTTTCCTTCACGTGTGAAAAAGAAGAAATGGAATACTTCCATTTTCAGAGTGACTAGCAAACTGGTAGTTTCCTGCAGCTATGGTCAAACTGACAAATTATGTGAGGGTATGAGTTGAAAAAATGGAGTAAGGTCATAACCAATTGGGAGCCCAATCCTGAGCTCCGTGCTGTGGCGGGCTTGCCGCGGTGAGGTGCTAGCCTCACGCCAGGCTCCTGCCCATGCTAGCCCAGCACTGGTCGGTGCTGGGCTAGCAAAGGGCAGTCGCCCAGCCTCCGTGGCTTGGTGTTCTCCCGGACCGCTGAGCCACGGCACGGTAAGCGGGGGCGGGGCAGGGAGGAGGCATTCTGGGGAAGGGGGAGGCCGGCGGGGGGCAGAGAGAGGGCGGGGGCATGATGCAGAGGGGGGCAGGCTGAAGGCATGCTGGGGGAGGGAGGGGGCAGGTTCGCGGAGCTCTGCTCCGCAGGATCCAAGATGCTTGTGGAGGGCTCAGCGCCCTACATGAGCGCCTTGACTTTTACTTTAAAGTGAGTAGCCCCATTGCGGGGCTGCTTACCTTACCTGGGGGAAGGGGACGAAAGTCCCCTTCTCCCGAGGCACCTCCCACAGTAGTCTGGGGCATGCAGGATCCAGTGGCAGCCATTCTCGGTGCCGCCGAGGCTGGGCGCCCCAGGCAGCTCAGGATTGAGCTGTGGATGTCATTTCTTAGTTTCTGATGCTACAATCGTCCTTACTTTATCGCATCAATGCAGAGATATCTGTTAGTAAAACTCTTTCTAAAAGAGGTGTGTAGACTTTGATATTATTAATAATAAAAAAGCTTTCACTTTTGGTCTTTAAATTATATTATAGTTTCCCATTCTATCCAAACTCAGGAGATAGTGGGCTTCAGTGGCATCATTAGCATCAGTAGGTGGTGTAGGGGATGTGGACCCCCCCATGTGACACCATGGGAGTGACACCAGTGTCTCTGTCCAGCCACACAGGGGTGGCAGCAAGACCAACTTGAAGCATGCTGAGGGCAAGTGGGAGACAGGGCCCAGCATTAGGGCTGGACTTAGGACCTGCAGGTCCCAACTGGAAACATTTTTTCCCCGGGACCCAGGTTCAGGGTCTGTAGAATCTTATAGATATAAACAACATTTATTATAGACTTTTTATCTCTATGGTAGAAAGGAATGCAATCAAAATGTGTGCTTTAAAAAAAATGTGTGCATGTGAGTTGTTCATGGACCAAATGTGTTTAAGCAAATTTGAATATAAAATTGCATACATGTCAGGTAAACAGTAGGGCTGATAAAGTAAAAAAAATAAAAAAGAGTATGACCTCATAAGTAAAAAGAACATGGCATCAAAGTTAACAGATGACGGGGGAACAATGGCACCTTAAAAATGTGGTTGATCACAATTAGTTATATATTTTAATGGATTCATTTGATTCATTTTAATGGATTCATTTGATGCATAGACTATCTTACAGTTAACTTCTGGCTACTGGTTTACAGCTTCCAATTTTCTCTCTTTTTGCGGTTGATTCCCCAGATTCACTGGTGTGTTATAAAGTCATGAGCGGGTTAACAAGTTCTGAATGGTGCCCATTTCTAAATATATCATCCCCATTGGGAACACTTTAGCAGCCAGTCAGGAATCAGAATTTCTTCCCATCCACTTTAGAGTATAATCTCTATTAACTTTCGCTGGCAACAGGGGAACAGAAATTTTGAGAACAGACTTCCATCAGTAAAGACAATTGAAAACTGAAGTTCCTCATAGGGCCTAGAGTGAGAGATTTTGGGTGCAATCCTAAACAATTTTCCAGCACCGAGGTAAAGGCAATGCAACTCTGAGGTAAGGGAACAAGCATTGCCTTACTTTGAGGAGGCCTCTGTGATTGCCCCGCAAATGAGGATGCGGCACATGCCCCACTGGCACAGCTATGTCAGTGCTGGAAAGTTGGTTAGGATTGCGCCCTTATTGAATCAAATCCCTATAAAGAAATGAGAAGTAGCAAAAACCAAGGAATAGATGAAGGAAAATATTGGGGGAGGGGAAGGAAGGATGAAGTGTATTAGTTGAACACTGGAAAATAAATATTTGTCAACATTAGTTCCCTTTCTTTTGAACTTGACTTGTGTTTAGTGAGGGATATCATTCAATCTTACAAAGTTTACGGATATTCCTTTGAACTTCTCTGCAGACTTCTGGAAACTGTGGGAGGAAATCCTCAAGGACAAAAATAAATATCTTACACATATCCCTAGGAAGGAGTTACCAGAATTCCTATGTATTGCTTCTGAAATATCTTTGTGCTTAATCATAAGCAGTGGCAAATGTGTCCTTGGTAGCCAAAGCCACAATCACAATGAACCAGTGTCTGTCTAAGAACACTGCAAATGTGCTTTTATTTCATGGGGAAAAAAACATCTGTGAGTTTCAACCCATGTGGAATTTGCAACCGCACATTCACTCTATTCCAGAGATTTATTCATGAAAAAGTCATACTTGTTCCCCGCTTCCTATGCTGCTAATCATTTTTGGCATACTTCCTGAATCTTCATGTTTCCCAGAAGCACCGGCCAGCCAAAAGGGTTGGGAGCTTTCCCCAAAGGGTTTGCCACTCTGAGGGCAGTAAACTTCCTGGTCTTGCAAGTGGCAGCAGATCACATGCTCTTTCTGTATTGTGCCAGTGCATGGAAGGCTGACTTGCTCATGCAGGAACAAGCCTTGGCCACTACTTGGGGCTTGCTACTGAGCAAGCAGGTATGTGGTCATGCCCAAAGCAGGCATATGGTGATGGGCATCCACGCAGCTGCCCCACAACCCTTTACTGCCACACTCGGAAAAGCAGACAATTCAGAAAATAATGTTTTTATGTAACAAGAATGTAAAAAAAGAGGTCAGACTGACTCAGTAGGGCACTAGAGGGACATACTGATTTGCTGTCAGAATCCTCCTCTCTCTTGCACCCCAACTTTACTGGGTGTAAGCCCCATTGAACAGAGAGGGACTTACTTCTACATAGTCATGCATAGGATTGTGTCAGAAGCATCTTTCCCTGCCTGGAGAAAAAAACAAAACAAAAAACATTGTGCCTCTCTTGGGGGTGAGGAGGAGAGGACACAAGACAAGGGAAGTCCCAAATCCCTTCCCTTCAGGACAGATTAGATCATGTGAGAAGAGGATCAGCAGCAGCCTCATTTGCACCGAGCTATGCCTAGACACTTTCCTGAGAGTAAGACCCATTGGACATAATGGAATTTATTTCTGAGTAGGTACAATGCCTTCCCCCCCCCCAATGGGAAGGGAAATAACTGCCCTTTAAAGCTGAAAGTGAAGCCCAAGAGGTTAAAGCTTGGACTGCGTTATCAGATGATCCACTAGCAAGCAACAGCCCAATCCTACCTCCTACCAATATGCCCAATGCAGCAGCATCAACCTCCTTGTAAGCCACATGGCCACCAATGGGTTTCCTTGTACCTATGCTAGCTAATTAGCTGACATAAGTGAAAGGAGACTCAGAGGTTGTGTTGAGCTGGGAAAAGGGGGATTGGATCTTGGAGTGTGCTGCTGAAATTCTCCCTGTCCCACCCCCCAGTTCAGCTCACTCTCCACCCCAATCCTCCCGCAAACCACCCTTTCTGCTACCTTATTTGCTGCAGCACAGGCTGAGTGAGTCTCTGGCACATGTGCAGAACCTCCAGCGGTTTGTGTCAATGGCTCTGAAGCATGCAACAGCTGTGCGGCTTTCATGTCACCAGAACAGGGCTTATGGCAACAGATCACATAGGCCCTGAAGAGGATTGGGTAATAAGGCTGCAATCCTATCCACACTTACCTGGGAGTAAGCCCCATTGACTACAATGAGATTTACTTCTGAGTAGATAAGGATAGGCTTATCCTTATCCTAGTAGATAAGGATAGGATAGGCTCTCAGTCGCTTACATACATACAGGTTAGGTTTCAGGATTCCATATGTAAGATTCATCAGATGCAGTTGGGATGCAGTCAAAAGATGCAGTTCTTACTGACACAGCACTATCATGCCTGCTTGAAAGCACCACTGAAGGACATATTGTGCCTGCACAAAAGCACCAATGCAGCCATCCATCATTTACATATCTGTAACTTGGAGAGCCAGTGTACACCAGCCTGCCAGTTGAATCTCTCTGGCTCTGAAACAGGTTTTATTGTGTGGAATGTGGAAAGGGTGTTCCAAGCCTGGTATAAAGTTCCAGAGCTTTATGTTTGGCAGCCTTCCCATAGAGCAGTGGTCTTCAATCTTTTTCACGCCACAACCCTATCATATAAATAAATAAGCAAACAATGAAACTGGGGGCGCTGCTGTTGATTCCTTCCCCCTCCCAAGACCCTATCCACACACCCCATTGCTGCCCGCTCCCTGACTCCATAATGCCCTCCCAGCACTGTTCACTGTAGCCAAATATTCTTATTAGAGAGAGCAGCAAAAGTTATCATGTAGCCTGGCACTAGTGAAAGCTATTTCAGCACAACTGCTAAGAACCTGAGCGGGATTGGGACACAGTCCCCCAGTACCTGAAGGGATACACCAGATGCCTCTCCCCTTTACCTGGTGGTCCAGCAGTCTTCAACTTATTTCAATCCCATAAACTGCCATGGCCCCACAACTGAGCTTTCACAACCCCATTAAGTTCCTGACCCCAAGACTGAAAAACTCTGCCTTAGAGTGTACATATGATGTCTGTTGCATTATCAAGCACTAGTGCACCGTGTCTATATTAGGTCTTTATATATTATGAATCAGTTCGTCCAGCTCAGCCACCCACCTTTTATGTGTTTGTGATGCCCACAGGCATCAGCTTAAAATCATTGCATTTAAATACCAGGACAATATATCCTTTCACAACTTTTTCCATCAACATGTACGAGTGTAGCAAAGAGTGGTGAAAGTATATTACTGTGTAATTATGAGTTAAGCAATAATGAGTAGGCACCCAAATGGGCCTATGGAAATGGTAGGTAGGGATTAACATTCTATTTTGTGTGCAAAGGGGTGTTTTCTCCCGTCTTTATAATCACTGATGGAAATGAAGTAATCCATTTGTTTGAAAAATGACCTATTTACTATCAAACTGTTTTACAGTGTTGCCTACACTTAATGGCATTAATAAATTACCATTTGAAAAAAAGGGAAAGTTCCTGTGTCGAAAACTCTTATGTGTTAGCTAATAAGGGTCTCTGTCCCATATGGACAGGCTGAATAGTGCTCAACCAGACTCTTTAACCAGTTGTGCGCTGTTCATCAGTCGAATGAGAGTTAATATGTGGCCATTCAGATTAGCGGAATACTCAGCCATCTGGAGCATGGCGCACAAGCAGCATGGAGGTTTTGCAACAGGCAATTTGTGCTGCTCTTGCAATAATCAAACAGAGGAACACCAGAGATCAAAAAGGGCAGGAGAAAAGGGAAATGAGAGAATAAAATAAGGGTGTAGAGCTGAACTTGCTTTAAAATTACATCATTGGCAAATGTAATTGGGTTGATTGGGTTGATATTGTTTCCTTATTTATACATTTTCTGCATCATTTTACCTACAATCCACATGTAAAACTTCCAAACCAGGATTTTTAAAAATCAGTAAAAGCTTGTTTAATGAACTAGGCTGCCATCCTCACACTTTTCTAGTGTTACACCCCATTGAACCCAATTACTTACTTTTGAGTAGGCATGCTTAGGATTGTGTTGTTAGTGTGTTAACATACATGTAACCAAGTGACATTGCAATCCTATGCAGATCTACTCAGAAGTAAGGTGTACTGTGTTTAATGGGACTTACTCCCAGGAAAGTGTTATTGGATTGCAGCCTGAGTTTGTTTTCAGATGTTTGAACCATTTGATTGCAGCAACTTTTATGGTTGTCTTCTTGCTTGTTATTCATTTTACTTTGTGGAATTTTATTTGTTTTTGGAATATTCTGTGAACTGTGCCTATCCAGGGACAGAAAGGTGGAAATCCCCAAAATTAAAAAAGCAAAAGAGCCTAAATAGTCTCATAATAGTAGGAAATTCTACTTACGATGGAAATAAAATGGCAAATAAAGAGCTAAAGCAGGGCTGGGCAAACTTTCAACTTTAGGGATCCTGGACCTTTAACAATTGTATAGAAGAGGGAATTTCAGCAGGTGCAGCTTGTCGTCTCTCAGATGACAAGCTGCACCTGCAGAAATTCTCTATCCTACACAATTGTTAAATGTCCAGGATCCCTAAAGTTGAAAGTTTGCCCACCCCTGAGCTAACGTGACATTATTCCATAACAGACCTCACTACTAGTCAAATCTCATGCTTTCCTTCACCATCAATGCAGCAACGCCAAACTGGAGAACACTGCATCCATGGGGGGGCATACTAGGAGGCTTCAGCAGCTTCAGCAGGGAAAGGTGATTTTAGATCTCCTTACTCTCATGTAAACTGTATGACCTGCAATGGGTCCCCTCAGACCTGTGCTGGCAACTTTGCCAGCACAAGTCCAAGGAAAGAAAGGGGACAGGGAAGCTTCCGTCGGAAGGGGTTAAGATCCATTGCAGGCTACCCACGACAGATCCTCTCCCTCTTGCGGCTTCCTTGCCCCCCCATTATGCCCCCTCCCCACCCAGTTTTGCCCCTTCCCCGCCTCCATATTACCCTCCTGCCACCTCCTCCAGCCTCTCCCATCATCCTACCTGCTCTGGCAAGCAGGGACTTCCTGGATGGCTGGGCTGGGGTGGCACAGGTCTTTCTGTTGGCACTCTGGGCAGCACACTGACTCACACACACATTGTCGGAGCGCCTTTCATGACAGGCACTGATTGCTTTACTGCAATCGGCACCATTGGAGGAACCTCTTCACCATCAGGCGGTGAGGGAAGGACTGGGCCCGATGTTCTTCCCTTTATATTTCATCGGAAATTGAATAGTTAGAAGATCTTATTTTCTCTTTGCTTCCTAGGATTTTCTGTTCCAGAGAAGCAAAAACTGAAAAGCCCAATTGGAAAGCTGTCAATAGAACGCTTTCTGAAACAACCAGAGCTGAGGGCATCTGTGAACATTAGCATATTGTGGAATGATCCAGATGCACGATACTCATCAAATTTCTATCAATACTAATTTACTAATATCAATAATGATCTGTTTCTCAGTGGATCAGCTTTTCCCAGGCCAGGGACTGTGTGCTACTTACCACTCCCTGAACCCTTCAACCAAGGTGTCGATAAAACTGACCGCTGTTCTGGGACTATTGACAATTATTAAAAATGACCTTGATGCAATTTTACGCCTATCAAAACAAGGGCCAGATGTTAAGAATTATAAAAAGCTACAGGGAAGAAAAGCAATGACAGGCTGGAGTGCAGGAGGGAGAAGGGAGGGGGAGGAATGATGAACAATTGTGAATATTGGCTTCTTCCCCCTTTTCCTAGAGTGTTCCACTCTGCCCCTTGAAAAACAACTGTTATGCTAAAGAGATAATTGGAGCAATTTAGAGCTCAGATACATTTTTTCAGAGCTGTCATAGCATATCATCTCAGCAGTTAATGTGGCGTAAAATATCATAAACACTGCTGAGGGCCCTTGAGTACCTATGGCAGGCACTAATCAATAAGCCCCAATGGCTTCCCTAGTAAACAATATCAAGAGCACTTGCCTGCTCCTTCTTCTGCAGTTTAGATGAACCCACTCTGGAGTGAAAGTTGTTTTCCCAGATTAATTCAGAACAACATTCTCTATGCCCAAGTATTGGGGTAGGTGGGTAATAATCTTTTTTCCCCATTTATTTATAACATGGCATGTACTTCTTCCTATTCAAGTCTTTATATAAATATTGGCAGCAAATTTAGGATGTGCATGATAAATTATCATTTTAGCACCATGAAAAGAAACCTAATGTTTTAGCTGCTGAAGGACACCATGCTAAGCATTGTAACTGGGGGAAAAAGCCCCACTGAACTTGCTTCCAAAGAAAACGGCATGGCACCAGGGATATTGGAATCTTAATGACTACTTCCATTTATGGTTTAGACTAGTGACATGGTGACAAGAGAAAATAGTCTGATCCCATCCAATATAGAAAAGCAGCCTTGAGCTTGGCCAGGTTAGTACATGGTTGAGAGACTGCCTGAGAACTCAACGGATGTTCTTCTGAGCCCTTGGAAGAAAGGGTTTGGATCCAAAAAACACATTTTCAATAAGCGGTGATTTTATTTATAAAGAGGCAGAAAAGGAAAATTAAAGTGGAGGGGAAACCCAGTTACTGAGGTTGCGCAATGAATTTTAGGGAATGCTGAGCCTGGTTATTATCATTGTTATTAATAATAAAGGAACTTTGCTTTGCAGGAATATGGCCCAGGTTTCATACCCATAAGCAACTGTTAATTGTCAGGTAAACAGTGGGACTACCTGCTACTTGTTTTCATAGTGCATTTTCTTTGAATATTAGCCAATAGGCTAATTTTGTCTGAAAATTCCAAATGAAGAAAATCCCACTGTGAAGGAACTGTGATGAAACATTTTTCCTGTACAAAAAAATTGCTGTAAAGGAAGACACAATGTATCAGAACAGCAAATCCACAAGCATCTTTTTATTTAATAATATTCCAGTTTAGACAGAAGAGATATAGACCTATTAAAAAGTTCTTATACTTTTGAAAGTTCTCCTTTAGTTCTCTCCCCCCCCCCAATTTATCATGTATACATTATCACACACACACACACCATTTTGAATTCCTAGTTATTTTATATAAGATTTGTATTTTATTGGCAAGCACAGGAACTCACTTTAAATGAGTAAGAAGAGCTAATGTTAGGAGTTTGAACAACTTGATCATTGTAAATGAATGGTCATGGGCCTAACAAAAGAAAGTTAAATGTTTGTGAATGGTTTCCTCAATGGGTAATTTACTTGCAGGAGTAGGTTCTTTGATGTGTACTCAGCAGGTTATGTGTGAGAGAAACAGCCTGTTTGCAGTTTTAAATTTTCAGAGGCAGAAAAGCTGACATGGAGAGAGCTGTGGAGAGTTTCTGGCTGGAGCTTTGGAGATGGAAACAGCTGCTGCTTTCTGGGAATTTGACACAGGATTAGTAGCTGGGCTGTCTTCTTCTAATAGTGTTTTGCTTCCACTTATGTTCTGTTTGCCTATTTGTACATAAGGGTATGCTCTCTCTCTCTCTCTCTCTCATCCAGGGGGAATTAAACTCAGTAGTGCTGTCCTTGGAACTTCCTAACACTCAAGGAAGAGGAAAGCAGTAGTATCACTAGCCTTGGTGTCACCCAATGAGACAATGGCATCGCTCCCATGACTCCACACCTTCTGGGCTCACTCTGGGCCTATCTTGTGAGAATGGGGCTGGCTCAATGGACCAGTCTTAAAACCAAGGAAAGCAGGAAGGGAGGGGATTTGCCTTTGCCCCGCCTCCCTCCCCGGCCAAAAAAGTCTCCTCATTGTCCTGTGCCCCCCCCCATGGTGTGCTTGTTCTCAGGCTCCTCATGAAAGAAGACCTGCATCACCTGTGGATGCCCTCCGCATTAGTTGGGTCCTGCTCTGGCTCCATGTTCATGCAGCCAGCCAGCCATGCAGTGTTAGCTGCTGCTGTTGCCACTGCTTCCACAAGAGGGACTGCTGGGATTGGGATGGGGAAGAGAGGGAAGGAAGTGGTGGGCATGCGTGTGCGCAAGGCAGGCAGATGAAGGACTGTAGCTAAGAGTGAAGGGAGCCCTGGGGAGGGGGGTGTTTCAGAAATCTTGTGTGCAGAGCTCTTCACAAATGGGCCAAGGCATTTAGATGCCCAGATACTGCTGCATGCAGAGCACAGAGAGGGCAGACTTTTGGGCACTTGGAACTCACCCACTGCTGGGTCTGGGAATGCACACTGCAACGTGGGCAGTAGGGTCCTGCTGGAATCCCAGCAGAGGTGGCTGACTTTTCTTGCATGCATCTTCATCACTATCTCCATTTCAAAAACATGATCTGGTGGGGGCAGGAGGAGGGCTTCAAGGGTGGTAAGCTTTCCTCCCAGAAAACGCCTCACTTAAAATAGTGCCAAGCCCCAATGGTGTCACCTGGTGCGATCCACACCTGCCTAGTGATGCCACTGGTGGACAACCTCCAACGATATATTATACCTTTCCTAAACTACCCCCCCATACAATTGGTCATTGCTTACATAGTGTAGTAAGATTTAACATGTGGCGTGTGGCTGTATGTTTTTACGAGCTCCATAATACAAAGTGGAATCCTGCTCTGGCTGAGGGAAGGTGACCTGGAAGCAAAGAGGCACAGAAAACAAGCAGGGCATTGCAGTGGGAAAGAAGGAAAGTGCAGTACATTAAACAAAGATTAAGCATAAGCGCAGGTGAGATGGCGATTTGCCAAGTAGCAGCTTGGGAAGTAGCAGCTTGGACAGAAGGATATCTAAAATGATGACAGGGCATGTGAAAGAGGAGGAAGGAAGAGTTCAGAGGAAGCCATGAAGCAGTGATGAAAGCCCCACTTTTTCCCCTTGAGGCAAGTGTGACATCACAATCCAATTTCTATTCCCTTTCCCTTGTTACCCATTGTTCCAATTGCAATCATCCTTCCTTCCCCCTCAATGCTGCAGAGCTTGTGAAGGAGCCCCTCCTCTCCCAGCATACAAATGCATGCCCTTGAACATTGCCCCTGGTTACCACTGTTAACCCTGGTTGCGAACAAGGCCGCCTTCAACAGTGGAGCTTTTCTGGCATGAGGCAGGCTTTTGAAAAGTTATTGGTTACAGAATCACCTCTGAGAAATGAAGGCGCAGAGGCCCTACTTCCTCCAGTGATGTGTGCACTGTATTTAATGACTGGAAACTTTCTCTGCTGTTTTCTTCCCATAGCTACACTTGGTCAGTTGTGATTCATACTACCTAGCTTGCCAAATCTCCTTGTCCTGAAATTCAGTTTCAGAGTTTTAGCTAGTCTAGGAGGTGACAGCATTGCCCAAGAGGAGGGCTCCCCCTCCCCAGTGGGCTCTCTCTCTCTCTCTCTCTCTCTCTCTCTCTCACTCTCTCTCTCACACACACACACACACACACACACACACACACACGGAAGTTCCTTAGTTGTTTCTCTCTTATTATGCCCCTGCAGGCAAGCAGAGAGGGGAGAAAGCCCACCAAGATGAGGTAATTGAATAAAACCGCTCTATTGAGTTCTCTTCACTATCTCTCAGAGATTCCATTTTGCTACAACAGGAGAACATGACATATGCTGTGGCTTATTAAGCAAACATCTTCTTGTTCTGTTCTAAATGACTGCTTAATATATGCACATTGTTGGTAACTAACCTTTGCGATGAAAACAAACATTTCCTCTCTAGGCGATTACACATTTCTCAGTGTGTTGTCCAGGCAGAGCACTGGAGCATTCTACGTATTGTCGAATTTCAAGGTAGTTGCATATGATTTGGCTGAGCAATCCCATGGGATTCTGGTGCCTTTCTGCATATCTTCCATTTTTTTCTGAACTCTAATTGAAGAACTATTCCTTGAACACATGATTAAGAATATTCAGTGCCTGGGAAAGAATTGGTAAATACCATTTCCCCCAAAATGGAATAATTGCTTCCCTTTGAAGACTGTCTGAGCGACATAATTGCCTTTATTTAGTTCAGTGTAATTTAGTTCTTTTTGCAAGTCTGTAAGAAACAGCATAGGACTGGTTTGGATGACGCTGGTTTGGATTTGGATTTTTACTTGAGGGAACTATTCCTTCAATTTGCAGAAGAGCTCTTTAGGGGAGAAACACTAGTTGGAATGCTACCCTATGCCACCACATTATCTCCTTTGTAGAAAATGAGTATGTTACCTTTTGAAAAATGATTTTTAAAAAACATTTAGGAAATAAATTTTGCTTGGAAATTATGCATAGTGTCATATATAGGAACACCAGTATAATTATAAAAAGCTGGTAATTATATAACACTGACGAGTGAGGCACAAGCAGTCAGGAAAGACGCCTCCATTCTCACACTCTCTAGTTATAGCTTCTCTTTCCAATACAGCCAAGTAGATGTGGGGGGTATTAACTGAGACAATTAATTCTCCTTATAGCTTCTGAGACCATTACAGCCAAGTAGATGAGAGGAGGGGGAAGATTCACTGGGACAGATTTAGCAAGGGCAGGAGCAATTGAGGGCATAACTCTCAAGGCCCACCACTGCCCACCATGTACTTAGAATTTAGAAAATGACCCATATCCCTTTGAGTGGACTGTCAGAAGGAGTGGAACACAACCACAGAATTCCTGGGCAATTCAGGCTGCAATGTTATACACACTCTTCTGGGATAAGCCCCACTGAACTATTTCTGAGTAGACACACCTAGGAATATACTGTGAGAGCCCGATCATTTCCACGCTTCTTCTCCAGCTTCTCCAGCGGCGCTGACTGAAGTGAAGCAGTCAGCGCCTGTCACAAAAGGCCCTTCAATAGCATGCAAGTCACCATGCTGCCTGGAGCACCAGCAGGAAGGCCTGTGCCTTCCCACCCCCACCACTGGAGGAATTCCCATTTGCCTGTGGAGCTAAGACATCAGGAAAGGCGGGAGGGGTGGTGGCAGGGTGGAGCAGAGGTGGGGAGGGGGCGAAGTTGGGTGGTGAGAAGGGTGTAACGGGGGTGGGTGGGTAGGCCATGGGAGGAGGAGAATTCATCATGGATCTTATCCTCTTGAGCAGAAGTCTCCCCACCCCCTTTTTCTCATTGGACTTCACTAGCAGGAGGAAGTCTGAGGAAACCCACTGCAGGTCAGGCGGCTTACGTGGGGGTAAGGGAAGCTAAAACCCCCTTCCCCACTGAAACCTCCTGGCCTGCCCACCCCAAACACAGATGTTGCATCTGCCAGTTTGCCATGGCTATGATGGTGGTGGTGGTGGGGGGGGGGATCAAATTGAGCTCTGAGTCACCTTTCTAGTTTTCATTAACTTAGCCAAATCGTATGTGGATCATTTACTGCTAGTACAGATTGTCCAGTTATCCTGGAACCAATCTTCAATCCTTGTTGCCATAATGTTGGCATCCATCAGTTCCATTTCCCTACCCACATTATTTCGATCACATTTAGATCACCTTTTACAAAGTTGGGAAAAGCCTTACCTTACTCCTGTCCAGCAGCCCACACCAGGTCTCAGTGACTATAGGAAAGAGACTCAATGCCAGCTTTTGACTTTGGTCATTTGATCATGCTAGAGCATGACCAAGATATGGAAGCCATGTCATGCGTTTTATGTATGGGATGTCAACATGTCATTGCTGCACTACTGGAAGAAGGTTATCCTAAATGGCACCATCTAATCAACAGAGACGAGAACTTTCATTAGCAAATAACTGGCAGAAAGCACTTGGGATAATGGGTCAATACATATTTTGTACTCCTGAATCAAAGTTAAAAGTAGGCTTTGGGGATAGTGAGCCTCATTAGGGTAGTAAACATGTCCTGGGCTGTAACAAAATAGTCAATTCTGGGAAGAAAGAGTGTGAACAGTCAGTTAAATGTCACATTTTATCAGATTTGAGCCATCACATAATTAGCTTGGATTGAAATTTTTTGCAGAAGTTTTGTTAAAAAAAAGGTATTCACTCCCAGCACTTCAGATAATAGAAGAATCCTCCCACTTATTCATGGTTGCCAGATGGATAATTTTAACGGAGCATTTAACCTTCTTTATAGTTTTGTATTGGTAAAAGGTATGAGAAGTTACCTTAAGAAACTGAATCCTTTACACGGAAGCAGTAGGTATATTTCTTCAATTTTCATTTGCCCATTTAAATGAAAATCCACGGGGTTTGTTTTGTTTTTAGCTTTTTAATCATTGTAAATTGTTTTTAACTGTTTTTCATGTTGTATTTTTAAATTGTTTGTTAGCCGCCTTTTGTGCCCGTTGGGCAAAAAGGCGGGGTACAAATTAATAAAATAATAATAATAATAATAATAATAATAATAATAATAAATAGCAAAAACTGAAGAGAAAACACAGAGGAAAATGAACTACTGTAAAGTAGTTGCCAAAACGGCTTTGTCTTTGGTTCTTTCCTCATTTCCTGGTTTTTTACCCTGTGATACTCTTCTGCACCAATTTCAAAACTTTCAGTGTGCCACGGCACATTGCTGTGCCACGAATGGTCTGCAGGTGTGCCACAGGAGTTTGAGGGAGGGTCATTTATTAGTATGGCCATTGGGGGATGTGAGCCCCTTGCCGGTAGGTAGTATAGTCTGCCTTCTCAATTGTGTGCATTGACAATTGTAGCACCTTGTCAGCGTGCCATAAGATGAAAAAGGTTGAAAATTGCTGCTGCAGTGGTTTTTGTTGTACTTGATAGAGCGGCCACACATCTGGAACATCAGCTGGGGGAAAAACTGGTGGGTTATTACAGCGGGAAAGTGCCAAGCAAGAGAAGGATTCAGCACATCCCCTCTGCCCACTTTGTTGTAAAATCACCTCTATCTAGTGGCTTCTTTAGGCCACCATATGCAATGGCAAAGATCCCATGGGAGTACCAAGATTCAGGGAAGGCACTGAGGAACCTTATCCTATCGATGCAGCCATGCCAATGGAGCATGTGTTGCATCCTGCAGTGGGAGCGGGGGCAGTCATGGCGGCCTCTTCAAGGTAAGGGAACTTTTATTCCCTTACCTTGGGACTGCATTGCAGCTGCCTCTACCCTGGTCTCAAGTTCAGTTCTCTTTGATAGTGTCCTCTTTCATGGAGAACGATTATCCTAACAAACTAATCCAAGTGTCCAAATAAACCATTTATTCAATTTCAAATCAAACACAATCCAAGCATGATATTTCAACTAAGCAACTTTAACACTGTAAATGAATTGCAAATTAATCTTGATGCCATCGCTCTACCATCACTTTAATCTGTGCCAAAGGAGAAAACTAGACATTACTAGATACGTGTGCGTGCTCTAAAAAGCAACATAAAAATACAGGGTGACCAAAAAAAACCAAAAAAAAACAGAACCCACAAATCTTTGAATAAAACTGTTAATTTTAATTTTTCTTCTTTTTTCTTTCAGGGTATACAAGTTGACTTTGTGCATGGAATACTGGAACAATAATCTTCCCCACAGATTGAAGTTTGAGTCCAGTAAGTTTCTTGAAATTTACTGGACCTTTGTAGGATTTAATAAAATTTTTATGGGTTCTGTTTTTTTGGGGTCACCCTCTACTATTGTCATTAACAAAAACAGGGGAGAGATGCCAACCAACCACAAGACTTGAGAGTGGGGTTTCAGTGCCAAGTGCAAGCATATCTTCTGTCTTGCTGAAAGGATGCAGTGATAGTTAATCAGTGCCCAGAGATCTTGCAATGTCTTACTTTTGAATGCCACTTAATTACATTTGTAAAATAGACAGAATGTAGCCATCAAAATGTAGCTATTAAAAAAAACCCTCAGACACAAGAGTGCAGCATTCCGCAATTCAGTATTCATTAAGATGAAATTCCCAGCATGCTTGGTTTGCAATTGCGAGCAAAATGCTGTGTAAGAACTATCCAGCATCCCTGGCTTAGCGTAGCTTGGTACTAGTGATCTTGATTTTCTTTGAAATCTGTAGCAATGTCTTATTTCCCAACAGAGAGCTTCCTTACACCCTTATGTCCTGAAATCCTGTCAGCAGACGCTTAGGGAAAAGTCAGCCTAAAAACATCACATCCCCTGGCGAACGTTGCAAGTCTGTCAGTTTTGCATTTAAAGAAAGCAGGCCAGTTTAAGACCACACTTTCCGACAGCAGGAAAGAGGAATTACTCCTACATGCCACCAGCTACGGAGTTTAACAGCCTACCACTTTCAAAAGATATAATGCACTCGCTTAACCACTACATCGTAAACCAAACTCTTAACATCTTAATTTGAGCCCCCAGGTGCTCTCTCTTTAAAGTTATAATGACTGGATTACAGTACACTGATTAAAGCATACAATTGGTATCAAAGTATAGCATTTACCCAATTATAAAGTAATTGCTGTTAAATCTTGATGATAACTAACTCGTTCATTTCACCTTTACTTCTCCCCTCACCATACATAAAAGAATGCCTTTCCATGATCCATCACAAGTCCTGCATTAATGGAGTGATCGAGTCCATTGGCTCTCTGGTTTGAGTGGTGCTTTTTAGAGAAACCTTATTAGTTTATGATTGCCATTTTCTTATTTACTAACTAGGAGCCATACACCGCCCTCAGTCACTGGCAGGGTCGTTATTAACTTAGCAGAGAGTTCTAAAGAAATGTATCGCACTAAAAATGTACTCGGAATGTAAAGTAACACAATGTTCTCATAACTGGCTTTAGAAGGGACAACTGCTTGTTCTGCCAGGATTTAAAAGCAGTGAATTAGTTTTGCCACTGGAAAAGAGGAGTTGATCACTGGTTCATGGTTACTCTGTCCTTATTTTGCTCCTTGGTGGCTAATACTCTCTTAAGGTTGGGAGGGGAAAGAGCAGGGGAAAATAGCTGCTAAGGAGAGAAATAAGAAGAGATAAACCATGAACCAGCCGGTAACAATTTTACAGTTTCCTCTCCAGCTTTCTCTGGAAACCTCAGGTTGGGAGTGGGGAGGCAGAATTCTCAATAGGCAGATCTGGGCTGCTGTAATGTAGTGACCATAATGTCTAGCCTGGACTTAAATAAACTCCATTGACAATTATAACATCATGGAAATTAATGTTCAGCTATGTTTTTACACTAGTTGTAATCCAAAATCAAAGCGTTTCCTCATACCCAAGCAAAACTGCTTCAGGTTGTAGCCTATAACTCTGACCATTTGAAGGCTAAGTGTACAGGCTTCCCACAACCTGTAGGCCCATTGTTCTATCAGCCTCGGATATTTCATAGATTTTAAACTGTCCAGGAAGAAACACAGGAAGTGGGTATAGCATGGTTTTATAACTAGCCTGGAGCAACTGGTGAGCCAAGACTGGATACAGTCTGGGTCAACTGAGCATAGGTTCATGTAGTGCTTATGAAAGCACCCTTTAAGGAGTTACTGCAAAGTTGTGTTTTCTGGGTCCAGTACAACGGTTTGTCAGTACAGTGGATCCTCTTTATTTGTGGATTTGGAATCTGCAGATTTAATCTGCCATTGATTCTTAACCCACGTCCGGGAAGTCCACCTATAGTGGACTTCCTGGATGTGCCTCGCTGCACCTCAGAATGTGTGCCAGAGCCTTCTGGCAGGCACTTCTGGTTTTCACGAAACTTGCATGGCTTTTTCTATTATTCTTTCTTTTTACTCTTCAGGTGGTCATATGGCTTTTCTGTGAATGACACAGCGCAATTTCAGTTACGTTCCAGTCCATCTATTGACAATAAAACACTATGATCATTGAACATTAGCTAAATAACACCTGCAATAGTCACATGCTTATAATAGCACTCTCTTGCTTTTGTGTATGGTCATATTTATATACTAATCAGTAATCATCCAGTTTTAACTAATGGGATAAAGTTGTCTACCATGCCCATTAGGGATGCTTCCTTGTGCCTGATGAAAGGAGAGAGCAAGGAAGTGGGACATTTCAATGGTAGTGTGGAGGGAATTTGCTTATATTCAATTGGTATATTAAATGTGTTTATGATTGTCTTAGAATCAGTACACTGGGTATGAGAAATCTGGAAAGCACTTGACAGCAGATCACAGCCACCACAAGCAGATGTGGCCATCTGGGGGTCCATGGCTCACACAAAATTCTGCATACTTTGAATTTTAGTGGCATGCTCCTGTAAATGGCTAAAAGTAATTGCTAAGAGTGACATGCCAAAATGCATGGCTTGCTGAGTACATGTTACATGATTAATATTTTATTTCTGTGTATATTCCTTATATTCTCAAGGCATGCAGGACACATACATTTAAACATGTGAACTTCGTGCCGTGTGCCTGCCTGGAGAGCAATGAACAGGCCAGTAATGTGGCTGTTTACATATGGCAAGAGGCCACATGTCCCCAGATCAGGAAGGCCACACTTTGATGGAACCATGTAATCACCATGTGCAATACATAATGGAACCATGTAATCACTTAAGTGGGCTCCTGATCCAGGAAATTCAGTGCTACAAATCTGAACAGAGATTTGTGAACTACTTAAATTTGCACCTCCAATATTCAGGTAAAGCCTACCAACTCCAAATTCTTCTGAGACAGCATAGTTGGTATCTTGTGACCCTAGCCACCTCCTAAAGACAGCTGAGTTATGGAAAAACAACCTTTGTAAAACAAAGGAAAGGTTTCACACCTCCATCAGTTTTCATCAAACCTATGATTAAGGCTCAGTTGAGGAGCAAGTCAATGGACCTCCAACTAGTTGCTGCACCCTCATCTAGGTGGGAAAGCAAAGACAGAACCCAGCAGGGTCCTCAAATAGAGAACCTCCTAATGGAGTCAACCCCACCTAGAATCCCATTTATCAGTTGGTAACTCTTACCGGGTTGGAGGCTTGGACCATCCGTCAAAAGCAGGGGTGTCAAACATAAGGCCCATGGGCTGGATATGGCTCGAAGAAGCTTTTTATCCTGCCCATGTGATAATTGGGCTCTCTCAGTTCTGCCCTTTAACTGGTTCTCCCCAACACAACTGAATGAAGTGTATCCATGGCCTGTCTCTAGGCTCATCCCATGCCTGTAGCCCTTCATTTACAGAACAATTCGCATTTAAGTTTGTATTTTGCAGTGCATTGCTACACCAGCTGTTTGAGTAGTAAATACATGAAAATATTGGGGGGGGGGGAATATGTAATGAAATGCAGATCTTTTTCCCCCAGGGATTTTTAGTGGAAGAAAACAGAACAGCAATTAAAAGAAACTTCGAAGTTCAGATGAATTGAAACAGAAATCAATCAATCTAACTGTATTTTATTCTGTAAATGTTTGGTTTGGGTCGAAATGTAAAATTAGTGCTGATTCTGTTGTCATTGGTCATATATTCTTGAGAAAGCACATTCTTGAGAGGCCATCAGTTCTTGGAGTATATTTGAAATTTGTCAAGGCTGTTTAAAATATATTCTAGATTATCACTCGAAAAATGCATTGAAATACAGTACATGATGCATATTTCTAGCAAAATATGCATTTTGAAGGAAATGCAGGAGGAGGTGGGAACATGAATTTGCATAGGAGTGTTGAAATTAGTAGTCATTCAACTCTGTATATTGTCAGTTGGATTTTTTTGTATGTCCTGTTAAACACCACATTTATTTGCATACCATGTGAGTGCATCATGTTTTTCAGGTATAGAATTTCTGTAAACATTTGCTTCCATTGTATCTGGAATATATAAATATTCTCTTTAAAAAGTCTCGGGCGATACAGGTGTAAATTGCATTTAAACTGGTGACAAGAGTTACTCATGAATTGTTGCTTTGTTTTTACCACAGATGAAGGGTGCTTATCATAGCAACAGACACAATATGTGTACTATACAGTAATGTTCATTGGTATTTTCTGTTCTCCAAGACACCAACATTTGTTTTATAGCATATTAAGGCAAAATAGAAGGCTCATCTTGTTTCCTTAAAGACCTCATTCCTGTTGTGTACAGTGAGCATTACCGAATGCATTTTCAACAAAGCTTTAATTGTGTGTCTCTCATCATCCAAAATCTGAGATATGTGGCTAAAAACCTTCACTGGAGGGTGTTGTTTTCCATATGTTTTTAAGAAGAACACATCGCCTCTAGCACACTGTATTGAAAATTGAGTGTTGTTTCACTATATTTGCAAGACTATTTTACCCCCTAAAAGAATGTTTTGATTTGCTACTTCAATGTCCCCCAAAGCATGCATGTTCATTTCTAAGGCTGCGATCTTATGCATACTTTATTGGGAATAAGCTCCATTGAACACAGTAGGTTTTACTTCTAAGGGGGGGGACCCGGGAAACTATAGGCCGGTCAGCCTAACATCCATACCGGGTAAGATGGTGGAATGCCTCATCAAAGATAGGATCTCAAAACACATAGACGAACAGGCCTTGCTGAGGGAGAGTCAGCATGGCTTCTGTAAGGGTAAGTCTTGCCTCACAAACCTTATAGAATTCTTTGAAAAGGTCAACAGGCATGTGGATGCGGGAGAACCCGTGGACATTATATATCTGGACTTTCAGAAGGCGTTTGACACGGTCCCTCACCAAAGGCTACTGAAAAAACTCCACAGTCAGGGAATTAGAGGACAGGTCCTCTCGTGGATTGAGAACTGGTTGGAGGCCAGGAAGCAGAGAGTGGGTGTCAATGGGCAATTTTCACAATGGAGAGAGGTGAAAAGCGGTGTGCCCCAAGGATCTGTCCTGGGACCGGTGCTTTTCAACCTCTTCATAAATGACCTGGAGACAGGGTTGAGCAGTGAAGTGGCTAAGTTTGCAGACGACACCAAACTTTTCAGAGTGGTGAAGACCAGAAGTGATTGTGAGGAGCTCCAGAAGGATCTCTCCAGACTGGCAGAATGGGCAGCAAAATGGCAGATGCGCTTCAATGTCAGTAAGTGTAAAGTCATGCACATTGGGGCAAAAAATCAAAACTTTAGATATAGGCTGATGGGTTCTGAGCTGTCTGTGACAGATCAGGAGAGAGATCTTGGGGTGGTGGTGGACAGGTCGATGAAAGTGTCGACCCAATGTGCGGTGGCAGTGAAGAAGGCCAATTCTATGCTTGGGATCATTAGGAAGGGTATTGAGAACAAAACGGTTAGTATTATAATGCCGTTGTACAAATCGATGGTAAGGCCACACCTGGAGTATTGTGTCCAGTTCTGGTCGCCGCATCTCAAAAAAGACATAGTGGAAATGGAAAAGGTGCAAAAGAGAGCGACTAAGATGATTACGGGGCTGGGGCACCTTCCTTATGAGGAAAGGCTACGGCGTTTGGGCCTCTTCAGCCTAGAAAAGAGACGCTTGAGGGGGGACATGATTGAGACATACAAAATTATGCAGGGGATGGACAGAGTGGATAGGGAGATGCTCTTTACACTCTCACATAACACCAGAACCAGGGGACATCCACTAAAATTGAGTGTTGGGCGGGTTAGGACAGACAAAAGAAAATATTTCTTTACTCAGCGCGTGGTCGGTCTGTGGAACTCCTTGCCACAGGATGTGGTGCTGGCGTCTAGCCTAGACGCCTTTAAAAGGGGATTGGATGAGTTTCTGGAGGAAAAATCCATTATGGGGTACAAGCCATGATGTGTATGCGCAACCTCCTGATTTTAGGAATGGGTTAAGTCAGAATGCCAGATGTAGGGGAGAGCACCAGGATGAGGTCTCTTGTTATCTGGTGTGCTCCCTGGGGCATTTGGTGGGCCGCTGTGAGATACAGGAAGCTGGACTAGATGGGCCTATGGCCTGATCCAGTGGGGCTGTTCTTATGTTCTTATGTTCTTATGTAAGTAGACTTGTATAGGATTGTACCATTACGACTTGAACATCTTATGTGACTGAAAGTTTTTAATGTTTCATAATAACTTTATGTAAGTATTGGAAACTGGGTTAGGATTGTGCCCTAAATGCACTAATTTCAAAGTGCTTAGATATGCCTATCTCTGTATAGGATTGTACTACAAATACATACAGGTTGGCCCTGGTATCCATGGGGGATCTGTTTCTGGACCTCCCACAGATACTGAAGCCCACAGATGATAAAATCTGCAGTTTGTGGCCACCAGAGGACTTTTGAACACAAGAGCCAACCTGTATTCCCACAGCTGGTGAGGAAATCTTGAGAATGGATAGTTCCTGTTGACCTCTTTAGGAAAAGGCCCTTTCCATCTTGAGTAGAAATCTAAGGCTGACATGGCTTATTGGTTGGCTGTGGTCCTTGTGAAGGGAGGCAATGCCTGAATGCCTGGGCTAGGACTGATTGCTCTTTGCTTTACCTACCACTCGGGGCAGCCCAAGACTTCCCGAGGTGCCTTGGCAAATGCAGTCTCTCCATATCTAGCGATATGCGAGCCTCTTACCCCCTGGACTGGGAAAGGAAGAGGAGGACAGAGCAGAAGTGGAAGAGGAGAATGCAATGCTCTAGCCTACAACTCCTCTCCTCTACACTTCTCTGTCTGTCCCAACCCCCTCTTCACCAATCTCTGGAGAAGACAAGTAGGCAGATGGAGGTGGGTACACTCTACCAATCTGTTGCTTCTGCCCTAAAAGGAAGCAAGCTTCTGCTACTTGAAGCAACACTTTCAGTTGGCCTAATAGATTGGCCAGCTGTGCTATTACTCGTACGTATGGAAGCAGCTATGCTACTCCAAAGGCAAAGCTGCCATTGCGGGAGGGAGACCACTGCAAATTCCACTGCTGCTCTCATGATCATTCAAGTTTCCCATAATTCACAATTCAGGACTTCTTTAGAACATGCCCTGGCAGCAAGTCAGCACAAACTAAAGATTTGGGAGCTATTAGAGCCGCAGCCAACAGGATACAAAGAGTGTGGACATTGCTTAGCAGGAGATCAATCTGGCCAAGAGGCTAGTAGTTCATGGAATGTGAAACTAGAGCAGTCAGAGGAATGGTGGAACAACTGCAGGAACAGAATGACTGAAGAGGGCTTTTAAAGGAAAATCTGGCTAGTGGGGGAAAGGTTTGAGATGACATGTTGGACAGGAAAGAGCTTTGCTAGAGGGTAATCTGAAAGCACTTTCAGGTCAATTGGGGAAAATGAGCAATGCAAAAATCACATGGTCTTTTGCATGCATAGAATTTCCATGCTGTGCCTTATGGTTCTCGTACAGGACTAGATTCACATATTTGTGTATGTACATTCCCTTACCCACATGACAGAATATTTAAGATATTACATAGCCAGAAAAATGGAAGGACTAATCCTTTTTGTGGTGCACCAAATCAAGGGTGTAGCTTGCGCCAGAATCTATACCTTGCTTGGATTATATTGCCCGATAGCTGTTATTTCTTTTATTTGCATGCAGGGAACTTGCATATATATACATGTATGTGGTACTGGATGTCAGCTAGAAAAGCACAGCCCAGGCCAGTAACATGATGCTAGTTCTAGGACTGATGGCAAGAGGTCTAAGGTTCACAAGTCAAGAGGAAGGCCACTGAGCAATCCCTCCCCTTAGTCTACCAGATTGGCTTAGATGGAGTCTTGCTTCAAAAAAGTAACCATAACTTGGTGGCACTGAAGATTCAATCCTATGACTAAAGCCACATCCTAGAAGATTTAAGAAAAATAAGTTGCTAGCAGAACAAAAGAAGGATCTCCAAACTTAGTTGTCCTCACCAATTCCATGGCTGAATTCAATCAAGGAGGCATGTTAATGAGGCAGTGGACCTACTAAGCTACTCATGAATTGTTGCTCTGTTTTTATCACAAATGAAGGGTGCTTATCGTACTGCACCGCCATCCAGGTGCATGAAAAAAGGCAGCACCCATCAAGGGCCTGACACTACCAAAGATAAATCCCTCAATTACTTCACAAAAGATATCATAGAATTCTGTGGCTGAAAAACTTATAAAAACTGGGTTGTCGGAACCTTGTGTGTTTGCTTTCTTTTTGTTCTCCACCCTCTGTGCATAAATTACTCTTTTTAAACATGTGATTCTCTGCCATTGCTCTCAATTTTTCTTTTTTGATGTGCCTCCATTCTTATTTCCTGTAACATGTTTTCATTGTCTGTTGTCATTTTTAACAAGCAAGATCGGTATCTCTAACATTACCATGTGACATTTATGTAGTTACACATGAATTTACTTCACAGCAGCATTCATGCAGAGGACCCTCTTGGACTACAGCCAAACTATTGAGTATGAAGGATTAAATTTGCCCTTCATTCATAGCAAGGTGGAGTGTTAACATTCCAAGACTGATTTTCATAACTTGGAATGCTAGTGGAGAGTCAATATATTTCCTTCTCCTCTCTCACCTTAGTTGTTTTGACAAGAGCAGCCTGCTGCTGCTGAATTTTGAACAGGAATTGCCACATAGATGATCCTGTTTTCTAGCCATGGGTAGATGACTCTTGGTTCTAAAACTCTCTGGGAATTTGAAAATCCGGGTAGGTCCTTGTGGGGGCAGGGTGGAAAGCAGCAATGCACTTCCCAGGATCACGCCACTCTGAGGGAAGGGGAGCTGTCTAAAATTTAACTTACGTGCTGCCAGGATCCAGGGGGGCAGAGGGAGCCCCATGGAGCCTTCTGCATAGCTCCCCATGGCTTGCAGAATGTAAAAAAAACCCTGACATGACTCACTTCCGCTTTTGCGATTGCAACCTGGAAGTGGGTCACAATTTTTTTTTTTTTACATTTCACAAGCCACAAAGAGCCCTGCAGAGGGCTGCCCCCACTCCTGGACCCTGGCAGCAGTTAAATTAAGTTAAAAACAACCCCTCTTCCCCCACAGCAGCTCAATCCTGGGGATCACATTGATGCTTTCCTCCTGCCCCTTAAAGGGAACAGAACAGTGGTTCTCAGTCTGGTGGGTTGCAACCCTCCAGTATAAGAACCAGTGGTCTATGCATACTGTACATGGTTACCACAGCCCACTTTAGGAAACCTATATGATGCTAAATCACATGTAGTTCTATGCAAGTCGTTCGATTGTGGATCTCAAATTTAGAGCTGGAGAATTCCTGGTGTTTTACAGTTTATTTTGACTTTCCTTGAATGTGCACACAATAGAGAACATCCATTTAATTATTAAGCTAGCTGTCAAACATTCCTAAACGAAGAAAACAAAACATTAATGAATTGTAATCATATACAAGCTGTCTCAAAAGCTAGACTCTGTACAAGGTTACTTTCTATGAAGCAAGATTTCAAAGCCAGAACCTTCAACATATCTTCCTTCTCAGGTCTCCGCCCGAGACTTCCTCCATTGCTAGCTTTCTGACAGGTGCAGCACAATTCTTTGCAGGAATTCAATGGGCCTTACTCTCAGGTAAGGACTGCACCTTGGTTGCGCCTTTGCATATCTGCTGGCTCCTCCACTTTCCTGCCTGGCTTCCCCCTTCCTCCCAAACATCTGCTAGCTATTTGCCTGCTCATTTGCTGCAACTCTTACAGCACAATCCTAGGCGTGTCTACTCAGACACGCCTAGGATTATGTCCAATTGAGCTTACTCCCAGGAAAGTGCAGATAAGACTGCAGCCTTTGTTCTCCTGATCAAACATATGAATTTCTTTCAGACCTCTAGTCCAGCAATACCACTGTCCTGATAGAAGTAACTGCTCTGCCAGTATTAGAATGAGGTGCAAGCCGCTTTTAGCATCATTGCCCATTCCCCTAATAACTTGAATGCCAGATGCAAGGGAGGGCACCAGGATGAGGTCTCTTGTTATCTGGTGTGCTCCCTGGGGCATTTGGTGGGCTACTGTGAGATACAGGAAGCTGGACTAGATGGGCCTATGGCCTGATCCAGAGGGGCTGTTCTTATGTTCTTAATTGTTACTCCCCTCCCAGACAACAATTCCTCAGTTGCATCCAGCTACAGCCCTCTTATGCCACAGAAAGGAACCAGCCAATGCAAAACACTGTTGAGGGCAACAGATTGGTCTTATTCCACTTCCAGGTAAAAGATTGCAGCATTAATAAATGTTGATAAATAAGTGGATAAAATCAAGCAGAAAAATGCACTTATTCACAAGGTCTAATATCTTACTCAAGTATTTAAGACCTTTGCTACAGGTTGCATTTTTCTTGTAATTTTTTTTTCCATATCTCATGAGATAATAGGATGCATAAGGTAATTTTATAGTAGAATTCACTATGCAGCCCAGTCTGCATCCTTGTTTGGTTTGATGTTAAGTTCCACTAATTTAAATGGGACTTAGTGCAATCTTATGCATGTTTACTCAGATGTAAGCTCCACTGGGTAACTGGGACTTATTCCCAGGTAAGTATGCTGTGTGGTTGCAGCCTTATTTTATACAAGTGGGTCAAACTTCATATTTACTTTCTCACCAGGGCTATAAATTCATGTTTGGAAAATAAGAAAATGGAGCACATGCATATGGTTTGTTTGTTTGTTTGTTTAATTCAGAACTTTCCTTCCTAGTCCATTAAAATGTTTGCCCAGTGTTTAATAACATAAAAAATAAAAATAAAAATTACATGTTTAAGAAAAAAAATGGACCAAAACGACCCTGAAGCTGCCCATAAAGACCTCATTTCTCATTCTGTAGGAGAGCTGCAATGCATTGTTAACTCAATTGTTCAAGATTTGTCTGACCTTTTGATATTAAGAACATTCACACAAGGCCTCTTCATCAATAAGGTGGGAGCTTATTAATGGAATAATATACTTACTTGCATTACAAAAGTCATCTGACTTGGTTGAAGGGAGATATACTTACCTGAATATTCTTTTGCAAGAATGTTTTTCAATTTCTTTCACTGTATTCTGCATTTCCTAATTTATTTTAATGAAAATTATAAAGACTTGGGTTCCCTTGGTACTGGGGAGGAAAAAAAAAGATTTATAATAAAACAGAAGAGGTATAACTTTTGACATGTTCAATTGCAGACACATTTCTCTTTCCCTGTGTCCAAAGTTTAATCAGGAGCCTTTGTTGTGCTATGAATGATGGGTAAAGTCCGCTATTTTGTAAGCATGTGCACATCCAGAACCTTCATAATATTAGTTAAAATCAATGCGCTGCTTTTTTAATTATTGCTCATGGTACAAAGCAGGGAAGGCTCATTTAGAAATGGATCAATATTGAAAAGGGATTGGTAGATGGCAGAGCAGTACATCAGGCTGCTTGATGTAAAAATCATTGGGCCTGTGCTGCAGTGGTTTAGGGTTATCAGCCTGGTTAGCCTCCAGCTGGCTGGAGGGCAGTGTAATAGGTGAACCTTACATGAACCAGTGTTCCTGGCTGTGATGTTCCTAGAGAAGTTGGCACCTAGCATACAGCATCATACACATCTTTAAAAAAGAAACGATTAAGAAAACTTATCTCTGTCTGCTCTTTATTGATCCCTGGTAACTAAGTTTTGACTGTAGTAGATGAGTTGTTCTTTGTTCTCCCTTTAACCAGTTTATAATCCATCTGTAATGCTGTGCCTTGCAGAGGCTTCTGCATACAGTAGCTTCGAGGGAAAGCCATATGAAATCAGATACAGTAAATCAACGTGAATGGAATTGCAGTAAAATAGTGTGAGTTCAGATAAAGAATGGAAGCTGTTTGGGATGCACGGTTGTAAATTGTCACCTTGCATCCAATAGGCAAGGAACATTTTTCCAGATGTTTTGTGGTAGGGGGAAGTGAGTTGTCTTACATTATATTATTTGACAGATGTACCCTCATCGAAGTACAATACTCTTGAGAAATTCTGAAATACAGTTTGATCCTATGTCAATTAAAAGAAGTTGTTGCTGCATTGCTAATAGGTAGGAGTTGTTGATGAATGACAACTCCACCTTCTGTAACCTTTTAGAGCTTGGCAACCGGGCACAGGGACAATGCACCACAAACACTGAGCTACATATAATTGTGGCTGCAATCCTATACACACCTCCCTGGGAAAAGGTCTAATTGAACAGAATGGGACTTGAGTAGACACGCATACGCTTGTGGTGTGTGTGGCCTACACTATTTCAGAATCCTCTGGTTAGAACATAAAAAGAGTCTGGCTGGATCAAGCCAAAGGCCCATCTAGTTCAGTTTCCTGTAACTCAGAGTGGCCCACCAAGTGCTTCAGGGAGCACACAAAATAACCCATCAAACAGTTCAGCAGTAGCACCACAGAGCACTGATCCACATGGGGAGTACACATGCTTCTGGTTGGTTCTGCAGTGTACACGTGCAAACTCTGGAAGTGTCCCTGGGTCACTTGCATAGCTTGTGTCACCTTGCCACTTACGTCACTTTTGTCAACTTGCCAACTCTTAGAACAATGAGGTTGATAACAAGGTATAAAATAAGGGGTGTGTGTGTGTGTGTGTGTGTGTGTGTGTGTGTGTGTGTGTGTGTGTGTGTGTGTAAGGAAAATAAGGTGTAAAAGCAAAAATAATGGGAAGTGAGGAAGCTGACTGCAAATCATGCAGCCCCTCTTTCCCTGTAGTCATCAACACTACCCACATAAATGTAAAAGTCATAAGCATGAGTTTATATTCCTCATGCACACTGGCTGCAAAAACCAAATGTCCTGCATGAGTGATCAAAAATAACTGCAGTGTGAGCATGACCATAAAAGGCAGTAGAGTATGTTTGTGTATAGTACTTATGCAACTGTATTTGTGTGCATCTGAATTTTCTTGCATCACAGGCTGTACAGGTCTTTTTGTCATCATTATATATGAGCAACCAGAGGCCTGACTCTTATTGCTGGTTCTTGCAACTGAAAGAACAGTGGCATGCACTTACGTTGCATGAATTGGCAATGAATTCACATGTGCTGCAAGCTACATGGCAGGGATGTGCTCAAGGCATGGAGCCCAAGTCGCAAGTCAAGTGCCGAGTCAGTAACCCCACAACTCAACTTGCGAGTCATAGTGCGTTCCCATTATTTCAGTTTTTTCAACTCATTGTGACTTGAGAAAATTTCAAGTCCTTTGAGTTGCGAGTCATTTTGAGTCATGAGTTATGAGTCCTTGTGCAAAAATGCACAGAAAAAAGGTGGTGGTGGGTTGTGTAAGTAAGCAGACACACACACGCACTAAAGAGAATCAGGACTCAAGTCAACCTAAGTCGAGTACTTGTCCCAGCTACCTATGCTACAAAGTGGAGATAATTCTTGTGCTGTAAGCTACAGTTCACTTATACAATAATCATCGAACCTTATCTTACCAAGATGTTTGGTGCTCATCCAGTCAAGTGCAGCAGTCAGTGCATGTCATATTAAGGTAATTTAAAACCACTTCACATTCAACCACAATGGAAACAAAAGCAATTCATGGCAGATATGAATCACAGATTCATGACAGATTATAGTCTGTGATAGGTATGTGCAACCTCCTGATTTTAGAAATGGGCTATGTCAGAATGCCAGATGCAGGAGAGGGCACCAGGATGCAGGTCTCTTCCAGTCTTGTGTGCTCCCTGAGGCATCTGGTGGGCCGCTGCGAGATACAGGAAGCTGGACTAGATGGGCCTTTGGTCAGATCCAGCAGGTCACCTCTTATGTTCTTATAAATACAGCATGAAAATGATATCCTGTCATATCACACACATCCACTGTCACTGCCTGCATCAGAATTTAGGCTTATAGGACAGAGACATAGCAACCCTCTTCATGTGTGTGTGTGTGTGTGTGTGTGTGTGTGTGTGTGTGTGTGTGTGAGAGAGAGAGAGAGAGAGAGCCTGTAAAAATTTCCTGGGACATTCTATCTATCTGTATTAGAATGGGGGGGGGGGTGTCACGTGATCTGCTGTTTTCTCATTGAGATTTCAGGGTCTTGAGAAAAAATTAGAGAAAGAGTGAAGCTTTATACCAGGCAACTAAAAAGCATGGTGAAGGAGCACAGCAGTAGAGAAAGAGAAAGGGGAGGGATGCAGTATTCCAAAAAAGACGGCTGTTTCTCATGATGCAGCTGCTACAGGAAGGCTAGATTGCAAATGGAAAAGCCAGTACTCTGGGCAAATCACTGATGGATACTAGCTTGCAGTGTGGGTCTCCCCTCAACATTTCCATGCTCCCCCAAACATTCCTGGTATTTGTGGTTATGTGGAGAAAAAACAGATTGGTGTCAATACATAAACACCTTATGTCACCTTTGTGTTCTCAGTGATAAGGCCAAGACAGTTGTAGAGCTTTCACTTGGTAGATCAGTCATAGTTCTTCTGTTACATCTCTTTTTTGTAGTTTTATGAAGAACTGGTGCTGAATCTTAATGATGACACATAACTGAAGAAACCCTTTTGCATACAGCCGTGCCGGGGAAGTCACCTTTGAGCCAAGATGTTCACAGTTGGGTACAGTTCCGGTAAGACCTGATTTCTCCTCCCCCACCCCCATCTTTTTGAGGGAGTGTAAAATCCCTTCTAACGCAGCTTCCCGGGCCTCAAGCACCTGCGTGGAAGACCTGGCTTGTGTGTGGCTTCCTCCATGCAGCTGTGGCAACAGGACTGTTCCTCATGGGAAGATGTTAAGAGATGTGTGTTAGTTAATTATAGCATGAATATTCATCTAGAGACAGAATGGGGAGAGAGATATGCAGAAATGCCACAGGGAAGAATGGGAGTGGAGAAAATGGAGGGCAAAAAGGAATGGTTTGCTACAACTTTTCCTTATTTGAGAATCTCCTCCCTCCCCCGCCACTTCTGCCTATACTGGACCACACTCATATAGCTTCAGATGATGGATTAAATGAGGATTGCCTGGGGGAATTCATCTCTGCATTCTCTTGCATTGCGGAGAGATGGGAGAATAAGGCACTTAATCTCTCTAGAAACACATGGCACTGTGTCACTTCCTAGAGTTGGTAGGAAACACACAAAATGTATTAATATTATACATGACGAGGAACTACTTATTTAAGGTTTTTTAAGGAGAAAATTAATAGAGAAAAATCTTGTATGTAGTCCATTAGTACAAAACCAGCCAATGGATTAATGACAGAGAGGCTGAACCATGTGAACTCCTGAATCCCGCTTCGACACGTACTGCTAAAATGCATTTTGCTTACTGTCAAATGTGCTTAAAATGTGCTTGGGAGCTGGTATTCAATTTACTGATGGGTAAATGAAGCAATATATGTGGGTGAGTAGCTATGTGTCACATACAGAACAGTTAGAAATAGAAATTCAGTGTCACTAGTAGATGCCCCCCTTGTTCCCATCAGCTGAATCTAGTTTTGGATTAAAAGGCTGATCTCACACTGTATTGTTTTACCAGAATGCCAATTGAGAAATGAACTTGTAATAGAAAGAAATCTACAAAACAGGGTGCAATTTGATATTTCGGATTACCAGTGACCACTGTGGGTTACACACAATCGTGTATGCCCATGGACAGAGAGGAGGCTCCGTCCAAAAGTGTGATCTTTGCTGCCAAATTGAAAGGAATGTTTGTGGCCTCATTATAAACACCTTTTAAACAAGGATTTTTTATTTTTTTTAAATGACACAACCTTAACAAGAACGGTGTGAATATGTGGCTCTAATTTATAATGTCAGCCCATATTCCGATTGTTTTCTCTATATTGTATTCGCCACTCCAACACAAGAAAGAAGGTACTGCAGTGAATTATTGTGTAATTAATCATTTGACCATGAGGGACTCATTTACTAATTAAAAACGCAAAAAGAGTAAATTGAAATAAACAGTGACTACTAAATCACGTCCTCTGACATGTCAGCGGCATTGTAATATATCATAATGTATCAGTCAGAGACATTCGAATCCTACACGTTCAGGTACCTTTTATATGCAACTGCCGGGGCCGTTCATTCACTTTCAACATTGTTGCTGCTGCTGCTATTGCTGCTGCTCCTCAAGCTAGCCAGAAAAAAGCTACAGCTTGCTGAGTTGTAAGAATGTGATGTTTTGTGTGTACATATACACACTCGCAGACACAGATGTGTGTAGAGGGCAGTGTCTGCGTTAGGGATCAGCAACTGGAGTCTCCAGTTGCAAGCCCCCCCGAACCACTAGCTGCCCCTCAACAATTGCCTGTTGCTATGAGTAAGGCATGGAGGCAATGGTGGCTGGAATAACGGGGGTTGGGGGCAGCTGTGTTTGGGAGCTAGCGAAGCCTTGGCTTACCAGCCTCCATCTGTTGATCTAAGCAGCCTCCCTATAAAGCTCACGGCAAACAAGAGAGCTTTGTTCATTGTGCTGAACTTATATTTCCTTGAAAACAACCCCTAACTTTTCACATAGGGTACTTAACCCCTGCTGTGAGTATTCGGAAATACTGAACCAGTCCATTATAGAACAGGATAGCTGTTGTGTGATGGCCTTGGGTGGATGGATGAATGGATGTTTCATGCACTTTGAATCTGGATGCATTCCCTAGGGGCAGGCTATCCAGTGCAATCCTATTGGGCAATATCTACATTATCTGACCTGCCTCTTTGTTAAATACCATCCATACATTCCTTGTTCAGCGATGGGGTTGGCTGTGAGGGAACAGCTTTGAGGGTAACACATTAACATAGCACAGCACATCTAAGGTATAGCTCAGCCCTATTAGCTCCCACATTTCTGAACAGAAGTGAACATAAGAACAGCCCCACTGAATCAGGCCATAGGCCCATCTAGTCCAGTTTCCTGTATCTCACAGCGGCCCACCAAATGCCCCAGGGAGCACACCAGATAACAAGAAGACCTGCAAGGCCTCCTGGGAATTGTAGTTAAGAACATAAGAACAGCCTTACTGGATCAGGCCATAGGCCCATCTAGTCCAGCTTCCTGTATCTCACAGCGGCCCACCTAATGCCCCTGGGAGCACACCAGATAACTAGAGTCCTCATTCTGGTGCCCTCCCTTGATGATATCACTTGATGAAGTGATGATAGTTTTCTCCTAAGAACTGTGCTGTTTCAGTTTTCACAAGAAGAATCACTCATCTGACACTCCACACTGTGAGTAAGGTGATGGGCAGCCCAGTCTTACTCTACTCCCCATGTGGCTATGCAGCTGCACCAACCTGACCTGCACTAAATCCTGCAGGGGAGTTTTGGTTTCTGCAGGCCTCTGGAGGGAACATTTGTGCTTGTTCTAGAGTAAGCACTCACTGGCGTGCTGAATCTACTCATACCTGCACCAGCTATAAAGCTGACACAAGTCCACATGAACCTGGGATGGGATATCAAGGCCAGGAAGGGGGATAGGATATCGGTGTGCACTGCCACACCAATACCTTCTAGGCACTGATCTGCCCCTCCCTTCATCTCCTCCCCATTCTTCCCCTTCCCTTCCCTTCCCTTCCCTGTTCTGTCCTGTTCTCACCTCCCTCCATCCCCCTGTGTTGACTTACTGGCACTGGCAAGGATCCCCAGTCTGTTGGCACACTGATCTGGCAGCTCTTCATCTGATTAGCTGTGGGTACAGAGTAATTTTGCCTACTCCAGACTGGATGCTGGAATTTGGAAGGTGGCCACAATGGTAGGAACGTGTGGGACAGGGTTTAGGGTTAGGGATCTGGTGTGTACACTGAACTAAACAAGAGTCACGGGGGAACTAGAACCAGTTTCAAGAAGTTGTCTGGCTTGAGGATGCAAGCTGGTGACCCAATTGGTAAGGTGATGGGCAGCCCAATCTGGTCATTTGTGGGAGAGGGTTGTGAGGGCAATGTCAGTGGCATTCCCAGAGGGGCCACAGCACTACATTTTGCAGGGTGCCTCAGTGTGCCCTGTAAACTGCCATCCCCCTTGCCATTCTAGGCTGCGAGAGCAACATGGAGGTGTCACCTCTGCTTTGCTTTCATCGCTTGGAATGGCTCTGAAGATGGGGCGATGGGCAGCTTCCATGGCACGTTGAGGCACCCTGCAAAATGTAGCGCTGTGCCCCTCTCTGGGAATGCCACTGGTTCTAGTCCCTACCTAGCAAAGACTTATTCCTCATGACTGTTTTATCCCATGTCTGATCCAAGTGAACCTTGAGTTAGATTCAAAATCTCCTTTTCTCTGGATGAAATGTCTTCTGCCACAGCAAGGGAAACTTTGAATTGAGTCCTTTCGCAGGAGAGAAGGACTTACAAAACAACTGCATTCTTCTGAAGATCTCTTTAAAATTCAGTTTATAATCAGCTTTGTTGTGTTCTAGTCAGGACCACAAGCTTTACTCAATACATAAGTTGATTGTTAGTTTGATAAATTTTCATCAAGGAGACTCTGTACACTTTGAATTTTGATAAATTTTGATTATTGTCCTAGGGAATAAGAAAGAAAATACCAATTTTCCTTTAAACAGTGAGTGGTAAGTTTGACTTCAATATCTCAAAAAGGCCCCTCTATTTAGGGGGAATGCACATGCATTTGAATTTTAATCATGATTTGTTTAAAAGGAAGATGATGATGAATCAACTAAACTTTTTTGATCAGTTTGTCATGCTAATCCTAGTACATTATTTTTTAACAAGAATAAAATAATGAATGGGATTGCTAAGTAGTAAGCAGTAGAATGCCCATGGAAATTGATCATAATTTAAGAATAGCTACTTGCCCAGAAGCTGCTTAGTTGCTTACCTTTTTTATTCCCAGGGTTTATTCTTAGAAGCCTGGTAATGCTCAGTGTTGGCAAGTGTGTTGTTTAATAGTTATCTGCTGTGCTCTATACTTGTCTTCAAATATTGTGATTTAGATAGAACTCTAATGCATAAGAGCAACCTGTCCCCAGAGCATTATGCAGAATATAAATTAAGTGATATTATAACAGAGCCCTCACTTAGCTCAGCATAATGAATATGAAACATCATGTACTAGTGACCAAGGTCACTCTGCAAGAATGAATTACTCTATTAACTTCTCCTTTAAGTAGCATTAGAGATAATAAATGGAGAGATTTAATGTAATTCTGATAATATTATTCATGCAGAAGTAGCATACTTTATCTTGTTAAAATAATTAAGACACACGTTGAAGATGTTTTACACAGTGGAGATATGAAGCTTCCCAATGTGTTTGTTGCATGTTGCAGAATGCCTCAGCATTAGCCTGCAATGTAGATAATCTGATAAAAATTGAAAAGCTGATTTGTATGCTATGCTAATTCAGGATCATCCCTTTGGCCCTAGATACTTCCCAAATGCTACATAAGATTATTCAGAGCTTTAGTAGTGATATTAGATTAAATTCAGTTCTTTTGCTTATAATTTTTTTAAAAAGAAATTACATCTACTATTCTTTTTCATAAACCCTTCTTTAGCTTTTCTCTAAGAAGCATGTGATACTGTTTTTTAAGCCGTGCATATTACTTTTTTTACAAGACATATTTAAGCTTCCCATGTCAACAATATAGGATATTACTTTAGGGGTGTCAACTCTCACAGTTTAGCCACGTTAATGTTAATGACATTATGGGTCAATAGTAAAGGACTGTTTTTTTTAAAAGTAATTACTTTCTATCATCTTAGAGTAAATCATTCTCCTTATTTGAACTTTGGAAGAGTAGGGTAACTATGGTAGTAGTGTGTTGGGAGTTTGAACTAATTAAAAAGAAAAAAAACACTTTTGTTTAAGTTTTTACCTGTGCAACTTCTTGCTAGGGGAGATGCTGGTGTGGTTTTCAGGCCCCAAATCCTATTGGGGATGGGCAGCCCAATCCTGAGCTATCTGGGGCGTGGGGCTGCAGCGGCACAAAAAATGGCTGCCACAACATCCTGCGCACTTCAGGCAGCCTCTGGTGGCTCCCCAGGAGAAGGGAACTTTTGTCCCCATCCCTGGTTAAAGAGAGTAGCCCCACAGTGGGGTTACTTCATTCACTGCCAATGAAAAGGTCAGCGGTGAATCAAGAGCCTCCATGTAGGGCGGCAAGTCCAACACGGAGACTCTGGATCTGGTGGAGCATTGCTCCACCGGTCCGTCCTCCCTCCCTCCCCGCCCTCTCCCCCCTCCATCCACCTCCCCCCCCTCCCTGGCATGCCTCCCCCCACAACCCTGTTTACCTTTCCACTGTTTGGCAGTCCGTGTGACCACTGAGCAGTGTAGGTTGGGTACCTGCCTGGTGGTAGCCTGTGCCGGCCAGCGTTGGGCTACCACCAGTGCTCGCCTGGCAGTAGGGCCCACAAACATGCCTCATGGCATCTTTGCGACAATGTGCGCCGGAAATGAGCTGGTGCGCCGAGCCCAGGATTGGGCTGTTATGCTGCTGGAACTACTGTAGTAGACATGCGTAGGATTGCCCTGTGAGTGTTTACAAGAGTGGAACTGAAAATGTCAGAATCTGTTATTGTTCCACAGACATGTTTCTGGAATTATTCAAGCTAATTGAGGGGAAAGGGGTGAAATTTTGGTTTCATTTTATTTCCTTTGGAATGAAAAACACACCAAAAGTAAACTTAGATATAAGAATTCAACTATATAAAAATTGAAAATGAAGTTTCCTCCTCATGAAACAGCTCTGTTTTAAAATATTTATATTGTTATTTATCAAACAGTACAGCAGTGTTATTGCACTATTTTTTGAAAAATCAGAAATTGTTGTTTGTTATTTATTCATTTTTTTTTTATTTCATCAGCTTGACCAGCTTACAGCCAAATCCTACCCAGAATTGGGCTGTTGAGGGCAGAGATTTACAACAGTGGAAGAATCTTCCACTGTCATAAAAATAGATGCTGACGGAGCAAGTAACACCCCATCAGCAACGATTTTGTGAGTGCTACCACAACAGGTGGTATGCTTTAATCCCACCACTGAACACTTTCAGACATGTCAGACCAGGTAAAGCAGCAGTGGGGGCTCGGTTGGGTGGGTGGAGAGTTGGTAGAACAGGGGTAAGGAGGCAGTGGGAGGTGGTGCATCAGCCGCAATAGTGTAGGCTGGACATTATCCCTCTTTTTCAAATCTCACCACCACTGCTCAGACTTGTACCAGCTACAGAACTGGCACAAGTCTGAGGAAACACACTGAGGAGCAGGAGGCTTACAGAGGGGTAAAGGGAAATAATCCCCTCTTTTTGTAATAATAATAATTCCCCAGAGAAGATCTAGGAAAGTTTGTGTATTATATGAAAGTTGGAAGGATACTCACAATTCTGCATAAACACACAGTTATATTAATGGTCCAGTCCAATGGCACCTGGCTGCCTGTGGAATATGCTTTGCACAAGTGATGACTACTTTACAACTGTTGTAAAGCAGCCGCCCATTGGCACATGTGTTGCTAGGCTGCTGGTGGACAAGCCAGAGTGGCCTCCTGGGCACTGGTGGATGACCAAAGGTCCACTGCATAAGGTAGGCTGGCAGGGAAAGCAGATGGGGTAGGGGGATAGGGGGTAGGTGGAACAAAACAGTATTGGAGGCTGGGGGGGAGATTGGACTGGGCCCTGGAAGGGGGTGGGTTCAGTGACAGCAGTGCCCTTATTTCCCTTCCCAGGCCTCATCCACCTGCATGACTGAATGCTGACTTGTGCCAGGTATCGAGCTGGTGCAGGTTCCAGTTGATCCCTAGCAGCTGCTGGGGCTCAACCCAGGGCAAGGGAATATTTGATCTCTTGTCCTGAGGAGGCCTCCAGAGGCCAAATTCCCTTGCGGGATACCGTGGTAGTCGCACTGACACTATTGCATTGCCGTATTGGGAGTGAGTTAGGATTTACAAAGTATGCCTTCGGAATGCAAAGTAGAGCCAGGTAAATTTGTATGCCACAACAATTTATACTAGCTTTCTCATTATGCCTGGCATCACCTGTTAAACTTGGTCCTACATCAATTTTGCAACTGTAAAGGGAGTTAAAACTCCCAAGAAAGATCAAGTTTTGTGTTTAAAAGTTTTGTGTTTACCCTTTCTATAGTTAGCTTGCTAACTAGGCAAAGAGGCACTTTTTCAAGTGGTGCTTCTCTTACATTTAGCAGGGAAAGAATCCCTCTTCAACTGTTTGCTGGCGTTCTGCATCTTTTTAGATTATGAGCCCTTTGGGGACAGGGAGCCATTCAGTTATTTGATTTTGTATGTAAACTGCTTTGTAAATTTCTTTGAGAAGCGGTATATAAATATTCTTATTAATAATATCAATAATAATATTCTGACACAGACTGAAACCTACTTAACTGTACCTAATGAGCCAGGGAACATGTGTCTGATAGGATTGAGAGGCATTAAAGTATTATTTACTCATCATATTTTATGATTAATGTCATCCTTATATAAGATTTAGAATGCAGAGAAGATCAGGAAAAGCAGGTTGGGTTAAGTCTTTCTTTGCTACAAAGTATAGGCATTAGAGTCCCGTTAACTCCACAGCAGTTCTTAATATCTATGCATGCCAAGAGCCAAAATAGGTCAGCTCCTGGACTATTGTATTATATTTTATTATTTAAAGTTGAACTGATTAGTTTAGCACTTAAAAGCTTTGGAGGGAATTAAATCAGTGTTCTGTTTATGCATAAACAAATTGACATACAGATGGAGAGTGAGCAGACTTCTTTTTTCCACAGTATTTTTCCCCCCAAAACTTATTTAAATGCTCTAAGGAGAATTGTTTATATCCTTTGAGGCCATGAAATGCTCTTTGATCAAAGGAGATCAAAGCTAAGCAATGGCGAATCTATGCTGGGGAGGAATTGCCCCCCCCCATGGTAGAGTGGTGGTTTTCCACCATCTCCGCTAGGGGGTGACAGTGCCTATCTTCTGGTACATGGAAGCCCCATGAAGTGGGTCCTTCTGCCTACCCTGGGCTTTGTACGGCCGTTAGCTACTTCCTGTGCACCCTCTCCCATGAGTGCACACCATCCACTATTATAAGCCTTTTCAGGAAATGAGAAGAGGTGGTAAAAGATTAGCATCAGTTGGGGAATGGAGACACCATCAGTTGTCAATCCTGCCATACAAACATTCAAAGAGGCTGCATTTGCTCCCCTTAGGGTTAAAATACAGGAAATAAGAAGAGTGAAGTAACCTCTGAAGTGCAATAGATCAAACCATTGAAGATTGTATACCTGAATGCTGAAATGTATCAGTGAGGCCAATGCAGTCCCTCATATCTTGAGGGAGGGCTAATTTCCCCCAGTATAACCAAATGCCTTTAACGTTAGTGTTAAAATAATGTACCAAATATATAGAAGCAGGAAGGGAGCCATAAGCAAAAGGCACGAACGCAAACAAAACTGACACAAAACTATAACCAGGAGACTCTGTAGTGAAGATATAGTTATTGATGGGAGTATCCCCATGCTTAGTTTGAAGGGGGATCAATAAAAACAGTTGAATATGGAGGACATCTGCAAGCTGTTCTAAATTAATTTGATTTTAAAGTTTCACATGCCAAATGTGAAAGTCATCCACATCCTGTTGGACTCTTGATGATGAAGTAATCAAACCTACACTGGTCACAAACCTGCTCTTTTACTACCAAAGCAAGCTTAGGTCATAAGGCCTGAGGCTCTGCTACCATATCAGTGGGGACAGTGTGATGAGCTCCTGGGAAAACCTATGGACCAAAACAAATCAACTCTGTCAAAGTGTGGAGAAATCAGGCTGAGTCTAATGTTGAAAATGTAATGCCTAATTTTCATTTTCAGATTCTGTCCCATAACTAGGTAGAAATTTAATGTAGCGGTTCCCAAACTTATTTCATGGTCACCATGCCCTACGCACCATCTCCCAGGACGCACAGGACGCACCAGCTCTCCCAGGACTCGCCATCTTGAATTGTGTGAGATCTTGTGAGATTCAAGATGGCAGAGCCCAGGAGAACTGATAAGGTGAGGCCACCAGGAACATCCGGTTGTGCCCCTGTGAGTTTGGTGTGGCCCACAGTTTGGGAACCACTGCTCTAAAATGACGCACTTTGTCACGTATTGTGGCCTGTTAGCTGCTTGTTCTATCACCCCCAGGGAGGTAACAAAAACAGGAAGCTGACTGAGGCTGAAATCCTATGTAGACATTCCTAAGAGTAAGCTCCATTGAAGATAGCTGGACTTACTTTGGAGTAGACAAGTATAGGGTTGTGCCCTGTGTCAGCAGTATGTGGCCAGCACCCTGCTTTAGACTTGGTAGGTATATCGCTATTATATAGCTTACTTATCCTAAAGTTTAATCCAGTCAGATCACTTGGATTTTAAGTTCTTTTTTACCCTCCTCACTTCAGTGGGCAAAGTGGGTTTAAACCAAAGACTCGTTCGTGTGGTTTGGGGATGGGGTTGACCATAATTTTATTTCCAACTTTTATCCTTTTCTCCGTCATTTCAGAGGCACAGAACTGTTTTTTTCCCCCCAGCAGCTCATTTCTATCAGGACACGCTGCAATATTTTCAACAAACTGTGTCCACTTTCTCTCCATTTTGAGGCCTGGCATTTTGAATCATTGGCAGTTTTCAGAGATTGATCCAGAATGCTCAGGAAAGCAGGGAACACACACAAAAAACAGTCTTGCTTGAACTAGGAATGGGAGAAGGGGGGAAGAAAACACCAGTTAATTTCAATCAGGATGACAGTTTTTCTGTGAACAATACACTCCCAGAGTTGACATGGTGAAGTAATGAATGAATGAAAGGAGAACTGAGTCACAGCTGCACTTTGCAATCACTGTAGAACATCTACACTCTTCCAGCCAAAATACTATTAATATGTGTGTCAGCAGAGTGAGTGAACCTCACAGTGTGAACAGCTCAGGAAAGAAAATGAAGAATATCCTCAGGGACAGACTTTTCTTTTTTCTCCGAGAGACTCTTCATTATTCAGGCATTGTGATACTTTTCCTTTATTTGTGTAAAGATTAAATTGCACATGATTTCTAATGTCTCTGCTCCTCCAACTGTCATAGGTCGATGACCTTCATGGAAGTGAGATAATAGATACATCGTCTGTTGTTTGGGCTTGTGCTGTTCCTCCACAGCCCAGTACTCTCCTATTGTTATAAGTCGAAAGCAATTAAATAAAAATCCACGATAAGGCTTCTCAGGTATCTTTAGTATTTCATATGCATCATTATGTGGCTGTCATTTACCACTAATATGAGATATTATCTAATGTAATATAATGAGACCTTGACGCACACATTGGAGAACGTCTTTGCAGGAGATGCAGAAAGTCAGTGAAGAAGATGTCCATCTGGACAGGTATTGAATAATGCAGTCCCTGGAACCATGCCGTCTTGGCAATGCAAGCCAAGGTGTGTTTTTATAGACATGTGAGTGGGTGTTTCTGCCCACAGAAGTGATCTTGTTATTCCATGCAGCTTCTCATGCTATGACTGGAATAAATCAGTGGTGTTCAAACTTTTTAGCACTGGGACCCACTTTTTAGAATGACAATCTTTTGGGACCCACTGGCAGTGATGTCATTAACCTGGAAGTGATGCCATGGCCAGAAATGACATCATGAAGCAGAAAATTTTTTACATCCGTATACAACAAAATCTAAGTAAGTAAAATAAAAAGTTTACAATAATTATAAATTTAAACATTTATTTAACATAAATTAACATAAATAAATAAGAAGCCTCTAACTCAACCAAGCAGCTGCTGATCTGTTTTTGAAAAATCCCCAAACATCCCAAAGGTGGAAATCCTATCCACACTTACCCGGGAGTAAGTCCCATTGACTATCATTGTTAAAAGCACATAAATAGCAGTCTATTAAAAGTACAGATCTGTAACATTTCCCGAAATGCAGTCACATACTATGGTAGCATCAGGTCTATTAAAAATACACATTGAAATGAATTGGGACCCATTTGAAATTGGCTCGCGTCTCACCTAGTGGGTCTCAGTCCACAGTTTGAGGAACATTGGAATAGATAACGAGGCATATTTTATTGAAGTTGCTTTATTAATAGTTATTAAAATGAGAACATTAAACATTATTCATGTGTTCCAATCCAGCAGCAGAAATGTATACACAGTAGCAGGTTTCCACAACCAATTCAAGGTGTGCACAGTGGTGGTTGTCCTGTGTAAGGTCTGGACACACGGCTTCCACCAGATGTTTATCATGGCCAATTCTGCTAGAAAATCAATATTCTAAAATGGAGCATTCCTGCCACCTGTCCTATGGAAAAATGCCAGTAGGTACTCAGATGGAGCCCAGTAGTGTGCTTGCTGATCTGTGGATGGGGGCACTTTTTGAGGTGTGCATTTCTTGCATTCCAGACGTCTGTGTTATTCAGCTGGCTGGATAGCAAAATGGCCAGACCCACCTGTGTACACACTCCCAACCACTGGTCTGTGTGAACTACATAATGTAACCAGTCTTCTATTAAGGAACTTCTTTTTCTCCCCCCCCCTTACATTTTGGCAGTCTTCAAGCAGATAACAAAGGAACAATTATAAAGCAAAGTCTTCCCAGCAGAACATTTACTTGAATTGCTAACAATTAGCAAATAGTTACTTTTGTTTGGACCTCCAAGATGGTCAACAAAAGAAAAGATAGAGTAGGGAATGTATGGCTAAAAGGGTAGGAAAAAAAACAAAAAAACCAAAGAATGTGTCAACTGGTAAATATGTTGCATCAAAAGCCTCATATTTTTACAAAGCTGTTTTTAAAGAGACATCATTCACCAACATGTGTTCTCAGTATTGCAGTGCGCACTAAGGTAGCACTTTCCTTTTACAAGCAGGATAATTCTATATTCGATATAATTTAATGAAATGATATAGACTAAAATGCTAGCAGTCAGGCAGGAATGAATACATGACATTTGCCTGGTCGTCCTGAATGATCAAAGCTTTTATCTGGATTTCTATTACAGACATGTTTCTATTTGTTTTATTTCGTGAATGTTCAGCTTTCACAGTTGCTGAGAAAACATTTCTACACTGTGTGCCAGAAGCATTGTTTTTGCAAGTTCAGCCTCCATACAAGGCTGTAGATGACAGTCATCATGTGGTCATGTAGTTTTCAGGGAAATATTCAACAAGAATGCTGTCATGTGTAGAAAAATGGTTGGTCCTTATAGTGGAAAATTGTGGAAGACCACTGTTATCTCAAGGATTCATTCATTCATTCATTTAAGGAATGTATACCCTGCCTTTCCTGCTTAAGGGCCCTCAAGGCAACTTGCAAAATAATATTTCAATACAATAAAAACAATGCTAAAACATAAATATAAAAACAGCTAAAACCATTAAACCAATAAGACATAATTGGATCTCATATTATGGCCCAATCCTATTGGCCATTTACATTGGCAGAACACGTGTACTTTTGGCATAAACAGCTGTTGCAAATGCAATGGTGCCATTGCGCACAACCTGGCAACCGTCACACGCTGTGAGCAGTCAGGTCTGTCTACATGACAATGGATGCGGGACACCTGCCAGAGCAGGCAAGGCAGCAGAGGGGTTGGGAGGGAAGTGGGGAGGAGGTGGAATGGGGCGTGGGGTGGGCAGAATGGGCATGTCTGATTACATGTGCAATATTGACACTTGAAATGGAATGCGAAAGATGGCATTTTACACCTCTCCATTTTAACACTTCCATTGTAACACTTCATTAACTTGAATTTCACACAGTTTCTCAAAATGATAAGAAGCAAAAATACAGTTGGAGAGAGCAAAGTAAAGCTTAGATATCAGAGTAGTTTTAACATTGCGCTGTCCACTCGGAGGCTCTTATTATTTTTCTATTTGGGCACATTTATTCATTAATTTTCCTTTTTATTTTTAAAGTCACATATTTAAACTTCTCTCAAGTAGCAATACTTTTATCAATTGGAACTTCAGGCATTTTTTTCCCCTAAAAAACCCAGCTATACAAATCCCTTAACTGTATAGGAAGAATATATCAATTTTATTTTGGGTGTCTGTTGTTAATATCAGATTCAGAAAACCACTTTATGTGTCTGTGTCAGTCCTGTAGAGATGGGTTCATTATCATTACAATGCTAGCTGTCAGCAGTGTACTCTGTGATCCCAGCTTTATGTTGGCAAATTGCTCAAGTCTTTTGAACATAACCAGATGACAAATCCCAAGGCTGATTTAATAATTTGTCCTTTTTTTAAGGCATGTTATTGCCTACAGACACTGTAGGGAACATTCCTGCAATTGGCAGGGAGATGGAATGATTGAATGAGCAGATCTTTCCTTCTGACTATGGTTTGCTGGATTGGAACCGAAACAGGTAGGCCTTCTTGGCAAGGGGAGGAATCTGTTTTGATGGCCATAAATAGAATCTCAAAATTACTTAATAATTTGTTAGTTTTCAGCATTCGCTCAGGACTATTTCATGTACACAACCTGAGGGTCACTTCTTGTGGTGGTTTTTTTTCTTACCCGGCTTTTGAAAATACATGCGAAGTACTATTTTCAAAGGCAATCTGGATCACATGCTGCTGGCAAATCTGAATCACAGGGCAGTTTCCCAGGACTTTGACAGATGTTTGCTTCATGTTTATGTCTCACCACTGGTACATTACAAATCCATAGATTGGTGGTAATTTTCTAGCTGCTTCCCTTCATGTGCTTTCAGAATGCAAAGAGAGAAAAGGAACATCACAAGTACCCTGGAAACTATAACTGACAAGAACTTAAATTGGGAACTGATTCTAATATTCACAGGGATATATAGTCCACAAGACTCTATAACCTCAGAATTCATGCAGGGTATCACTTCTTTGACAGTGTATCCATATGTCTATTAGCATCTTTCTGCTCAATGAAAATTAATATCCATGCAACCCATTTAAGGAGATGCTCAGTTGGCCTCCCCGTAGACAAAATAATCCTGCAAAACCAATGAGCTGGGGTTTAAAGGGCAGCTGCCTTCCTTGCCAATATTTTGAGCTAACCGAAGCTGAATAGAGACTCATGACCAGCACTGGGGCTGAACCATGCTGAGAGCCACTTGTACAGTATAGTTCTAACGTCCCCCTATGATACTTCTCAGTTATTGTCCAAAAATTCCATAACTGTAAAAACTGGCCTGTTGCTGAAAAGCAAGCAAACAAACAAACATCATAAAGTTAAGTCTTTGCTGCCACTAAAACCTGGAAAGAGGTACCATCACAGCAGCCCAATTCTAACTAACTTTCAAGCTCTGATGCAGCCATGCCATAGGGCATGTACTGCATCTTGCAGCAAGGGAGGGGGCGAAGGTAATTCTTAGTGACCTCTCATACATATGGGAACATTTGTTATCTTGGGGCTGCATCAGCACTGGAAAGTTGTAAGGATTGGACTATAAGTCAGTCAGGTGATGTTGGGTATATAACTGCTGTTGTATATGACTGGTGTTTTCATTTTGTGTTGTCTTTTCCCCTTCCCATTTGTAAAACCTGCCTGGCATCTTCTTAAATAAACCACAATGCAGGCAGTAAGTGGAGTGTGGAGACCTGTCTGCCACCTGTAGCACCAAGGTTAGGGTGAATCTCTTGACCAGGTGCTAGATCTCAGTACTTGCTCTGCTTCCATCACCTCATAGCCTCATCTCTTAAGATGCCTTGAGGGAGCCATGTCTTGTTTGGGCCATCTGAGTCCAAAGTCAGTGGGTAAAACAGACCACAGGAAGTTCCACTTCCAAACTCTTCAGTCCCATGGTCCTCTTAGGTTGGTCTAAGAATCCCTCTTCACTAAATAACGGTTTCCTCAAGGTGCTTGCCAGTTGCTTTGGCTCTATCTAACTCTGTGCTCAGATTATTCTGGCTGTGGTGACCATCATAATCATCAAGGAGTAACAGGCAGACTGATTGTTCAACCACCACTTGGGCACTGTGGGGTAAATGTACAGGAGAAAAGGTATTCAGAAGAGAGAAGATTATGACTAGTAAGTCCTCAGTTAGTAAAACTGAATGGAAAGGGACGACTGGTAGACTGCTGAAAACAAATCTTGCCTTTACATCAGGTAAAAATAGAGATGTTGACAAAGACTATAATTACTTAGTTCAGAATACTCATTTGTCCATCTTGTACTTCTCAGAAGTATTACAACTGGAGGAGTATTTCTCCATGAAGTTTTTCTTAATTCAAAATGTTAAACACAATTCTGTTGGAATGTGGTCCACATATTTATATTTGGCTGCCTGTAGGAGTATGTGATAAATTCTTTAATATTCACTCTTTATTCAAAAGCTCACTGAAGTGCTCACTGATCACTGTGAAACTATATAAACCAGGGGTATCAAACTCATTTCAATGCAGCAGGCCAAATAGCATTCATGATGCCTGCTAAGGGCCAAAAGTGATGTCATTAGGCAGAAAGTGATGTCATTAAACAGGTCATAACCAGAAATAAACACTTTTTGTCACTTAGGAACTCATTAGCAGCAAATGACTGAGGAGAAAATACACAAATCTTGATCATATTTCAAGATATGGGAAAGCTCAATTATCATGGAGACTGCCATTTCCTCAGTGCCACACCTCAGCACTGCTCAGCAGCTGAGAACTTGAGGGCCAGATAAAAGGGTTCTGTAGGCTGCATCCAACCTCCGGGCCTTATGTTTGACACCTCTGATATAAACCATGAAGCCAGCTGCTTTGTGAGCATTACAGAATTTCTTCAATGTTAACCACATACACTAAATTAGAATTCTTCATATTTCTGAACTATAATTTAATGGTACAATCCTAGGCCCAAGTGGTGCCAGTTCCCTATGACACCAGCTGCATTTCTGAGCAACATGCATCATATCTTAAGCATGGGCCAATCACTGAGCTTGCATGTGACAAATTTGCCACCGTTTACCCATATTAGCTACACTCCCTTTGCATTATTGATGACATCGGCTGTGCAGTAGACCACAGCACAACTGTCAGAATGCTGACCTCCCTTTCTTCTGTTTTTGTTTTCTATAGCAGGGAAGTAGCAAACAGGCAGATTGTGACCAATGAAGGGCTTGCCTGCCCAGATCTCTGCAACCCAAAGCGTCAGAGTGAAGATGATGCCAGCTGTGATGGGGAGAAGGGATTCCAATTTACGAAGAAAGTAATAGAAGTGTAATAAGGTCAAACATTTTATTGAATTGTATCAGTGACATAGCACCATCTGAAAGACGAACACACAAGGGGCCTTGCTTACCACCTCATCCCAGCAGTGCCACTATGCTTTTGCAAGTAGTTCAAGAGACAGCCCATTGGCAATTGTCTCCTACAGTCTGTCTGCACCAATCATATCGCTGCCTGACATGGCGCTTGCAACTTGATAGGCATTTGTCTGGAACAAATAGGTCAGTACCCACAAAAAAGCAAGTAGGATCACACTGCTCACTGCTGCCAGTCATGCTGGTTTGCGTGACTGGGCATGTGGAGGGTCCTATGTTCTCCTTCCATGTTGGAATGGTACCTATAGAGAGCAAAGACCAACACCAAGAGTTTAGCAAGAAATAGAGCATCAGCAGTGCATGGTCTCTGAAATGGAGTGCATCTCCATGATTGTGAGGGAGAGCAATGCCGTCTGAACACACATGCAGGAGTGTGTTGTCTGAGTCAATAGCATTGTACCTGAGGCATTACCTTTCCCTCCCCTCTTGTGGGTTGCACTGGAACTGTGTGGGTAATGGTTTCCAGCCCCATATGGTGATGCTGCACTCATGAAAAATAAAAGGGTTTCTGATGAGTGTTTGACTAGCAGCAGCAATGGTTGGAGTGCCTGGCATTCACTAAGAAAAGAGACAGAGCTCAGGTAACGCTGCCAGGGATGGTGACATTGAGATGTCACGTGATGCCATGGTGTCACTTCTGGGTTCAAAGGAGGGTGGTAGTTGCTTTGCAGTGTTAAAGAAATAAGTTAAACCACCTCCCGAGGGGGACTCATTGACAGGGAATAGGAATGTATTCCTATTACATCAGCCTATTTTTAAGATGGGGGAAATTCCTTCTATCACTCATATATGTTGATCGTTTAACCCCAGGCATGATAGTTATGTCTTGAGTTCTACCAAGACAGAATGGGTTGAATCCAAATCTCAGTTCAGCGTTACTTGGAGAAGTACTTGAGTTCATCTCTACTCCCATGCAAAGATGAAGCATCTAGCATGGAGCACCAGTGCACCACAGGTTTGAATGCCATCCAGTGTTTGGCTGTCTAGCACATTTCTTATCTCAAGTTAGGGCAATTTCCATGATGTCTCCATGGAAAGGAATAATAAATCTCAATGCTGGGCTGACCTTTCTTCAAAGCAATGAGGTTGCTTAACTCAAAAATTGTTCTAGAGAAAAAATTGAATGTTCACTTGTCTAATGGTCTGAAATCTTTTCGTCTTCAATCAAAGACTGCACTTTTATACAATCTTCCTTAAAACTAAGCCCCATTCATAGTAAGTCTTACTTATGAGTAAACATGCACTGGATTAGATTGTACATGTATTAGACATGGATTTGACATGTACATGGGCAACAAATCTCTATTTATTCTTATACTGTACGTTTCTTTTCCTACTTCTTTCTTTTCACTACCCTTCTTATTTTTTCTGAAAGTCCCTCATCATAGCGGACATATTTTATTTTTATTCTTGTATCAATACCTATGAAGGGAACCTTTAACCCAGTCTCTAAAATGTCAGTGGTAGTTTTGCCCTTGAGCCATTCAATAGTTTTGATTCATGTTCTGCAAAAATTGATGCTAACACTTTCTCTGTTTCTCTGTGCTGTCTGTCTATGCTGTATCATGCTTGACAGCATGCTTATGAAAATGTAAATTCTCAAAAGCACTGTGTGCCATGCCTCAGTACCATTCACTTAAAATGGACCTTGAAAAATAGTAGCTTATTTCTGATATTTTAATTATCAGTTAGTTATCATCGTTTTGAATTTGAGTATTATACTGTTTTGAGTAGCCTGTGTCAAATACCTATTCTGATCAACATCATAGCTGCTAATCTGATTCTAAGTAATCTGTGGGGGAGGGGTGAGCACTTGGGATTTCACATAGTTAGAGGAGAAAGACTAGGAGGGTATCAAGAAATGACATGTGAATAGGGGAAGAGAGCCATATGTTCTGCTGGAACTTTGCTGGCAAATTTTCACTGCAATGCCACTGAAGAGACAATCCACTTTTAAACGAGCAATGGCTTGGCTCATCTGTAGTGGAAACTGCTGAAACAGAAAAAGCCAACAAAACTCTTGGTATGCTCATGGTTTCTCCTGTGTACACATGTCCCTTCTTTGACTCTTGGTCCATAGGTGAATTACATGAAAATGCAGTTTATTGTGACTGTGATAAAGAGGGAGAATGAATGAATGAATGATAAAAACAAGGAGTTATAAAAATAAACAGACCATAATGATAAAATAAGTCATATCCCAAAAAATATAAACAACGAACACAAACATAAGATGAAATGTTAAATATTTGCAGATGTTACCTGTCACACCCATTGCAAGAAAAGATGCAAAAAAGAGAATATAATCTCACATTTCAAATTTTATTGAGATGAATAAAAAAGTGCTATAGAAGATATTGTTTTGTAATCAGTTACATGAATCTGGTGCTTTTGTTTTGCCTCTGTTTGTTCCTCTCCTCTATAAGCATGCTTATCGAGGTTTACCAAAAGCCCAGAAGCCCATAGGTCAGAGAACAGCATTTTGATGGATTATGGGATTGTAACTGTCCCTGCCAGCTGACAGCTTTTATTGGCTGGGAGGATGAGCCTGTAAACCTTTATATAATTATTGTATTAAAGCCACTGTGCCTCTGTGTTGCTGGCGCTTGTTCAGGGATCAATGTGAAGATAATTTCAAAAATGAATAGTAAGTATTGATCGTCCCTTGGTGCAGCCTTATCAGTGTCTGAGGCAGACTACTGTAGATTATAACTTCAATGTCATTTATGATGATATGATACGTATTCCAGAGTAGCAATTTAAACAAAGGGCTGATTTAATTCACAATGGATTTTTGTAGCTTGATGGGTAATAAATCACAATCTGTGTAATTTTTAGAAATGAACACATGTTGGCAGTAGTTCAGGGCAGTTCCTGGGAGATCAGAAAATGACCAGGGAGGGCAAATATCAGCAGAGAACCCCTTCTGAATGATTGGCCTTTACTTGATTCTGACATTCAGATGACCTTGGGGCCTCTGCTGGCAGCTGCTGGTTAATTTGCTTCACTGAGGACACAGTTTAACTTTCTATCTGTCTGCCAATTACCTGACATTTTCAACTTATCACTATCTATTTTTTAAATTATTGGAGGCACATCCACATTTTGGGGGGAAAAAAGAGAAAGAGAGAGAATTTTAAGGCATGTATTGGTTTTTACTGGTTGCTGAGACATCTCCATGACAGGAAGCTACAATATCCCTATTACTCGAGATATTAATAGCTCTACTGATTGCAAGTGGGGTGTAGTGCAGAGACACGTATTTGGCCAAAAAGACAAAACTGAGCTTTCAAAAAGTTTACTGGCATGAGACATAAAACAAATCTATGGTTTAGATTCTAGATAGATGTATAGCAACTGACAGAAAGTGATGTAAGATGATGAGGCCTAATGGCTGATTGTTGGAGGATTTTGCAAGTGTTTCACATGTGAATGATTAAAGAGGTCTGATGAAGAAACCATTGCTAAGTGAAATTATCATTAACATGCTTTTTAAGCTGACACAAGGTGATATGAAAACTCGTGTTGAGCCAGACTTGACCCCACCTGAACCCTCCAAATGTGACTGGAGCTATCCAGAGGGCTGTCTGAAGCCCATAGAGGCTGCACATGTCTGCCCATGGCCTCTGTGGGCTTCAGAATGCCTCGTGGAGACCAAAAAGTGAGTTCTGGTTTCCAGAGGGAAACTGGAAGTGATGTTTCTAATGCCTTATAAGGCATTAGGAGTTCCGGGAAGCCCTCCAAAAACTGAAAGTAGCGGTTTTTCAGCCTTTTCAGCCATTCTGAAGCCTGCAGAGGCTGCAGGCAGATGTGCTCAGCCTCTACAGACTTCCAGAAGCCTTCTGGCCTCAGAGGCTTTAAAGGGGCCAAAACCACGAATTTCAGTATCCGCAGATTTCAATATCCTGCGGGGGGGGGGGGGAGGGAGTCCTAGAATGGATCCCTCAAAACTTTCCCTAGTGGAAAAAGGAGGTCATAAAAACATTCGGGCCATTACTACTTCTTGTGGCAATGAATTCCACAAACTAGTTATGAACACCCTTTTGTCCATTCAAAATCTTACGCCAGCTTGTTTCATTGGACCACCCCGACAGGAAAGAAAATCTTATCCATTTTCTCAACACAACACATAATTTTATAAACATATTCCCCCTTAATTGCCTTTTATCCATGCTTTAAAAAAAAACCCAATATTGTAATCTGTGGTGTTCCTCTTCTAAGATCATTCTGGTTGCCCTCCTTCACACCTTTTTCAGCTCCACAATATCCTTTATCATGTATGATGACTAGAACTGTATGCAGTGTTCCAATGTGGCTGTACAATTGATGGGGCATTATGGTATGAGTGCTTTTCTTCTCAGTCCCTTTCCTAATATCCCCTAGCATGAAATTTGCCTTCTTTGCTGCTACTGCATAATTTCTCATTTCCAAGACTTTTCAAATCTTGGAAACGAAAAGAAATAATGTTCAGGATTTCTTTTCTGCTTCATCATCGACAGCCCAGATCCTGTGTGTGTGTGTGTGTGTGTGTGTGTGTGTGTGTGTGTGTGTGTGTGAAGCTGGAATGTTTTTGCCCCAGTGTGTATCACTTTATTGAAACTGAAATGGCATTTGCCATTTTATCCAGTTTGGAGAGGTTCTTTTGGCACACTTCACAAAGGTCCATTGGTATAAAAGAGTTTTACTACATGGACAGTCCAATCCTATCTGGGATGGTCTGGGCTGTCATGTGCAAATGTTTATCTCTCTCCATACCAAATTTTAGGAGCCACTCCTTCCTAATCCCTGCTTGGAATCATATATGTGGTTTTCAACAGTATGTAATCTCTGTAGCTTGTTTCATTTTCTGTATAATATGGTGACAAGTTAGGGATGTGTAGGATGCCCCCTTCCCCCAAGAAATTTGGCAGTCTTAACAAATCTTCTGAGGAGAAAGACCAGGAGAAGGGCCTTTCTTCTGAGGAGAATCACCAGCAACATTCCACTTAATAATTTGCTTTAAATTTTACTTTATGCAAAATTTTGCTGAGACACGTCTCAGACTTCAAAGCAGCAATGATAACTAAGTTAAGGGGGAAAGAAGGTGTTCATGGGAGAATGACTAGCATGTAACCTGAGTAGCAGCACATACATCTGATAAACTGGGCCCTTCCTATTATATTCTCAATTATTACTGCAAACGTAACCAGTAGAGATGATTATACTGTATATAATTTCCTGTAGAACCTTGAGATGTTCCTGAAAGCAATTTTTGGTGAAAGGAGTCTGCATAAACAACTAGTAAAATTGGCAAACAAAGTAAGAAAAACTATTTCCTTCTTTGACAATGCCAAGCTCACAATGCAGAGGGTAAAATCTTGACCTTGTTGAAATTAGTGGCTAACTTGCCATTGACCATATTCATATAATAGTGTCATCCTAATAAATAATAATAATAATAATAATAATAACAGGTATTTATATACCGCCTTTCTTGGTCTTTATTCAAGACTTTATTCAAGGCAGTTTACATAGGCAGGCTTTATCTAAAGCCCTATTTAAATAGGGATTTTTACAATTTCAAAGAAGGTTCTTTCAAGAACGACTACATTCAAGGTGTTTCATTCCGATCTGGCTTCACATTCTGGCCTCCATCCTCCCACGCTCCAAGCAGATGGAATTGCTCGGCTTCAGCTTGTCAGCTGCTCCAAGGTCGCACGGTGCCTGTGGCCTCGAACTGGCGACCTTGTGGATGTTATCTTCAGGCAGACGGAGGCTCTACCCTCTAGACCAGACCTCCTGCCCAATCCTGAGCTCGTACCCCACGAGTCGACTGGTGGTGAGTGATGCAAACATGCCATAAATCATGTTCATGGCCCTCAACGCCAGCCCATTGTAGGAGATTGCTCAGCGCCACCCTGCGCTGAACTACTGCCAGTGGATCACTGGCGCTCCATCACGCGGCAGTCATGCAGACTGCTGGGCAGCAGAGAGGTGGGTGTGGCATGGGGGAGGTGAGGAGGAGGCATTCTGGGGTGGGTGGGGAGAGGCTGGGAAGGAGGCATGCTGGGGAAGGGAGCAGCTTGGGAGGGAGGCGAGACCATGCAGAGATTCCTTGTCCAGCTGCAAGGCCCAACATGGAGGCTCTTGATTCTGCGCCAGCCCGCCGCAGAATCGAGTAACCCCATTGTGGGGCTTCTTCATTACCCTCAAGGAACCACTGGTGGCTGCCCAGTTGCACACAGGATGCCATGGCAGCCGTTTCGGCGCTGCGGCAGTTCCGGCGCAACAGGCAGCTCAGGATTGGGCTGTAAGCCTCCCCCCAAAAAACCTCACCTTTCCTGAAATTAAAAAGCATTATGCTAAAGTTGGTATTCTAAGATATTGAAACTATTTTGGGTAGCTACACTTTTCCCTTAAGTGGCCAATTAAAGAATTCAGTCACTGTGCAAAAAGATGATACATTTAACTGCTATATACTGTACTACTGAAAACGCTTGGATCTTATAAAATATCCCAATTTAAGGGCTCATTAACTTTTGTAATAACTTTAATGTTGCATTTGCAATGCTTTACTGTAGTTAAGGGTCAACAGGCATTTCCAATAACTATTTAAAAACATTTCACAAACTTTAGTTATGTCCAGTTCAAAGTGGTTTGGAATGAATGTAGATTTAATTAAGAAAAAGCTCACTTTTTGTCTGAAGTAGAAAGATTTTTTAATAGTATAAATGAGAAAATTCCCAGCCTACCAAGGCAGTGTTTCTAACTCAACATTCTGTGTCTTTATACATATTCATTCCAACTTGGGACAGCCTATCTGATTGCAGGAACAGATTTTTGTACATATATCTGCTTTTTCCCCATAATTGGAAAAGAGATTGTTGTCTACCCCAGCTGTTTACCTACTGAGTTTCACCATAATCTCTAAAGATGGGCTCACCTAGCCCAGCTAAAGCCTGGAATACCAAAGAATGACTTTTATTTGGCCAGGGTTGTGAACTGAACTTGGAGTAAAGCTGGGGTGATAAGATGCTTGGTGAAGTGTGTGGTGGCAGGATTGAAGCTCTCACCCTACTGAAGGGAAGTGACCCACTGGACTAAAGCAGTGGGTTACAAACATTTTTTTCACATGTGTACCCCTTGGCAGCCCATTTCCATAAATTGTACCCTGCATATTAGCCCCTTAAGGCATTCTAATACAGACCTGCCTTTTCCACCATTTTTCAAGTCAAGTACCTCTAAAAGTCCTGCCAAGTACCCTTGGGGGTACACATACCTCAGGTTGGGAACCACTGGACTAAATGATGAAAAGTTGGCTGGAAAATGTGGGGCCCACAATCATGGCCAAGTATACTGTTGCACCTCTCTTTGCTTTTTTCTCATTACTCCAGGAATCAGGATTGTAATTCTGGGGCATTCTTTGTTGAACTTTAACTCATCTGTCTTTGTCCTAATCCTCCACCATCACTGTAGGGAATAGAGTAGGGATGTCAAACTCATTTCATGTAGTGAGCCGAATAGCATTCATGGTGCATGCTTAGGGCTGGAAGTAACATCATTAAGCAGGAAGTGACATCATTAAGCAGATAATGGCCAGAAATAAGCACTTTGTTCTCACATAGAGACTCATTAGTTGCAAATGACAAAATGTGCAAATTTTGTTCATAATTTCAAGATCTCAGACAGCTCAATTATCATGCTGTGGCCCAGATAAACTGCTTTTGGGGGCCACTTCCAGCCCACGGGCCTTTTGTTTGACACTCCTGGGATAGAGATACCCCCCATGTAGTATTCCAGGAACTATAAACAATCACTAAAATAAAGCCAGCAGATGAAGCCATATTACCATTACAATCCTAGGCACAATGCTAACCAGGTCTGCTCAGAAGTAAGTCCTATTTTGTTCAATGGGGCTCACTCTCAGGAAAGTGTGGTTAGGACTGCAGCCTTAGAGCTTAACATTTCCCCATTAGGGAGTGTGGCCAGTAGGCTTGCCGGCATGAGATTTGAGATCAACCAGGGTGGTCCTGCTCATGTCTCCACTTTCAGTAAATACATGGGGGATTATGTGATAAGAGACCTTTGTTATATACATGTGATATTCAGAGAACTACAGCCTCCTACTGAGTGCACAAATGATTGAAAACTCAGATTTGCCTCTGTATATGTGTAAAATAACCCTAAGAAGCTATGACTGGCCCTGACTTCAACCACCTCAAATAATAACTCTGTATTATTCCGAGAAAGTAGAAGGTCACTGGCAAACCACTGTTGATAACTGTTCCAGTATAGAACAAATGAGGTGGGGTTAGATCTGGCACTGTCATAAGATGTTCTCCACTCATGTTTGGACCTTGGTCTACACTTGATGCCGATAGTCACTGGGCCAGATTTTTCCCCTACACATGGCAGATTGAGAGATTGAGGGTTGTTGTGATGAAAGGACGGAAGGAACCATGTACACAACCCTGAGCTCCTTGGAGGAAGGGTGGCATTGAAATGTGGTAAATAAATAAATTAAATATGAATTCATGGAATTGCAAACTTAGATATGTGTGTTGTGCTTTTAGAGATTTCATCTTGGACAAAGATCTCTCACAGCAGCTCTAAAGACAACCTCTCCTGTTGTCAAAGCATGAATGAACTAATTGTGGTTTAAGTAGGATTGGTGCTAAAGAACGTGATCTCTTAATAGAACTATGCCTGTGATTTATTTCTATTATTACCCTTTTATTTTCTATGGAACAAGTCCCAGTAGCTTCCCCATAACTCATGGCCTCTATTGATACTAATAATTAAATTACAATGTAATTGCTATAGAATGTGAATGTTCTGTGGAAAATAAAAGTACATTTAAAACAATCAATCACAGCTCTATTCATGCAAAAGAATTAACAGCAAGTCAAACACAAAAGGTTTCGGACTGACTACTGTTACCTGGTCAATCTTTTATTTCCCTTTGTTTCAAGGTCTGCATGACAAAAGCATGTGCCTATGGGAACTTGGTCGGGGGGGGGGGGCGCAACCCAGACCATTAATTTCATTATTTCTTGGACTCAGAGCCACAGTCATATTTTTGATGAATTAGGTTATCAATCCCCCTTCCCCATGATCCAAAATTCAGATGGAATCACTGCAGCTTTCTGGAATAGCAGATTTCACCTTGAGACCACAGTCACCTTCCAAGGGTGCCTGGCTTTTGGAAAAAAACAAGTTTAGCAAACCAAGGAAGGATTCCCGAACTCTCACCAACTTCCTGACTCAATTCAACCAAGGAGGCATGTTGATTAGCCTATGGACCTCCGGAACTATCTACTGTACCCTTAGTTAGGTATGAAAGACAAAAGCAGCACCCATCAGGGGCCACTAACTAATAAAGAAAGATCCCTTGGTTATCACACCCCACAAAGGATTCAAAGATTTGAAAGGTGAAAAATACAGAAAAGCATGAGTTACTACACCCTCAGGTTGCTTGCTGCATTCTTCATTCCTTCACTGCATCCTGCTGTTGATCTGTGAAGCATCGACCCACCAGTGCTGTGATAAGCCATTCCAGACAAGATTCAAGGATCATCATGTCCACTCAGGGTGGACCAAACACAATGAAGGACAGAGTACCTATACCTTTAACCACTCTATAGAAGAAAGAAGGTGCAGCTCAACACGGAAGGGTTTTAAAAGCTACACCCGCCAAGATTCCCTCTTCTGTACAATGGCTAATGGTAGAGGCACTCTGTCCTCCATTGTATCTGGTCACCCTGTGTCCACTGGCACCTAGGATCAGGAATCCTCACTCCCCCCCTTTCCTTCCTCTATCTCCCTGTGCACAATCAAAAGGTTTGGGCCAACACAGGCTGGACAGCTAAGCTTTGTGGGCCACCTTTCAATGTGCCTCTTTTCCTCTGGAACAGTAGCTCTGGTCCCTTGCCCTGCTTATCTCACTGAACAAGTGTCTATAATTTAGAGCTTGCATCTTTCTGCCTCTGAGACTCCACTTTACTCTGGAGGTTGACTTGGTTGTGGCCCCCTCATCCTCTGGCCCCTGCAATGCATCAAACCTGAGTTTGATGTGCAGTTGTAACCCTGCACATCAAACTCAGTTGTATATGCAGTTGTAACCCAGGTTGTTGGCAGATCCACACCGACAACCCACTACTGCCCTCTATCTCTCACTCTCTGTTTCATGTGCAGTTCAATTGATGATGCAATGACAGCCCAATCCAGTATAAATTCTCACACGGCAATGCAGGACACACATACTCTATGTACATGTCTAGATATATTCAAAATTATATACTTATATATATTCTGTTGGCCTTCTTCCTTATGCCTCTTCCATAAATCAGTTACACTTCACATTTATTTATATAAATACACAGTAGTCTGTTTTCTAAATTAAATCTACTTTTTAAATTAAATTCTGTTTTTGTGGATGAGACGTTTCTATCAATGACATTCTTGGACCTGTTACAACCTATGTGTGATTTCTTAATGGAAATTAGTTCCCCTCTTTCTAATATAAAATTGCTGTTATGATAGGGAAATAGGCTGGCCTATATGTTACCATCACTTGTCCACTTTGGTCTTGATATTAGGCTATGCACCCAGTGCCATTGCTTTCCTAGCAATGGTGAGCACCCACTAGGAGCAGGGCCTTTTCAATGGTGGCACTGACCTTGTGGTGGCACTGAAGCCTATTGGACCCTTACAGACCTTTGGAAGGTGTGTAAAAACTTGGGTTTTAAAATTTTGCTTTTGGAGCAGGGTGATATCGGGTAGTGATGCACGATGGACAGGTGACAGTGCTTAGATTTTTCAGTTTCATTTTTGATTTGATGTCTGCTACCCCTTTCAATTAGGTTATATTTGCTTTCTGATTTGATCTGATTTCTTTTCATTTTGGATGTAAATTGCCTTGGCTTTCCTTATAGTCTTGAACAGGTGTGCCCAAACCCTGGCCCTGGGGCTACTTGCGGCCCTCAAAGCCTCTCAATGCGGCCCTCAGGGAGCCCCCAGTCTCCAATGAGCCTCTGGCCCTCCAGAGATTTGTTGAACCCCACACTGGCCCAACGCAACTTCTCTCAGCGTGAGGGCGACTGTTTGACCTCTCGTGTGAGCTGTGGGATGAGAGCTCCCTCTACTGCTTGCTCTTTCACGTCTGTGATGCAGCAGCGGCAGCAAAGGAAAGGCCAGCCTTGCTTTGTGCAAGGCCTTTTATAGGCATTGAGCTATTTCAAGACCTTCATTTGTTCTTATAAGTTCATCTTTAATATATTCATTTATGTAAACTTATGTAAATTAATTCAAATTATAAATGTAAATTAATTCTTTTTTCCCCCCGGCCCCTGACACAGTGTCAGAGAGCTGATGTGGCCCTCCTGCCAAAAACTTTGGACACCTCTGGTCTAGAAAGGTTTTTAGAAAATAAAATAAAGTAAGTGAAATCATTACATTAATAAATGGTATATTATTATTATTATTATTATTATTATTATTATTATTATTATTATTAACAGTATTTATATACCGCTTTCAACTAAAAGTACATAAAGCAGTTTACAGAGAAAAATCAAATAACTAAATGGCTCCCTGTCCCAAAAGGGCTCACAATCTAAAAAGATGCAAATGAATACCAGCAGATAGCCACTAGAACAGACAGTGCTGGGGTGAGGTGGGCCAGTTACTCTCCCCCTGCTAAAAAAAGGAGCACCCACTTGAAAAAGTGCCTCTTACCCAATTAACAGGGGTTAAATCAGGGGGGTATATCAGATTAGGACATACTTCATAGTTTGAAGACCATACCCTACTGTAACCACTTATAATCCATCATCACAGTATTCCCCTTTTGTATTTGACCAATCATGCAATTTCTCTTCTATGTTGCTTTGACATTAAATGTTTAATTTTTGTCCTAAATTTTGGACATTTTTGCTTCATACTGTAGGTACAATACATATGCTGCAGCTAACATATGACACCCATTTATTTCACTGGAAACTGGATAAGGCTACCCGCACAATCTCATCCATTTTCAACTGTGGTTGGTGGTTTGCAGGTATGCATTACCTCATATACAACTCGGGCAGAGCAAGCCTGTGTATGTCTATTCAGAAGTAAGCCTTATTGAGTTTGATGGAACTTACTCTCAGGTAAGTGTATGTAGGATTGTGGCCTAATGCAGCTCCTTGAATTTATAGAGAACTCAAGGGGGGGGGGGGTAGGAAGAAATAATTTATGTTGATGTGCGTACCGTATTGCCACTTCCACATAATCTGTGACCCCAAACACTGCTCCTTCTTGGACTATAAGTTTCCAGGACAGGGAATATACATCTGATTGTGGAGTGCCATGAACATTTACAACAGTGTCCACAATTATAAATATTTTATCTTGTGGAAATGAATGACTTGCAGAAAGTACCCAATCACTGTGCCGTCCCTCCTGTACACAATTTTAAGTCATTAGAGGCGAGGGGGGGGGGGAATCCTTTTTTCTGTCTTTGCTGTACTGTGAAAAATAGTGATTACGTTAAATGTACATCATTTACTCATATATACACTACCATATATATGATGGCATAGTCCAAAGGCTTAGCTGCACCATATAATTTTATATGCTTTGTGTCCTCCTGAGCCTTCAAAGGCAGTATTTATTAGTCTTTAGACCAAAACTATGTGCATGCCATATCATTACTAGCTCAGGGGGAATCATTTGAACCAATGTAATTTACTCAATATTGGTCAGTTTGACTCCTGACCCTCGTCCCTTGACGGTGTATCCTTAGCAACCCTTGATGTGTGTTGAGTCAGGATGTGCTTATTGGTCTCATCTGTGACAGCTTGCTAAAGGCTCCTTCGCACCACTTGGTCTTTTCAAAGGAATGTTTGACAGCTGGTGCGATACTATATTCTGCTCCAACTATTATTTAGAGAGGCAGAGTTAGGATGGATCATGCATATTTCTACTTACCCCTCCCCCAGTAAACTACAGAATTTTTTTTTATTTCCTCCCCCCCCCTTATTTTGAAAGGAGTTGAGGTTTAAAAGCAGTGAGTAGGCAGGCAGTGCAGTGATCCACTAAGCAGTGCTGAGAATTCAGAAGATAATATGATATGGAAAAGATGTTCCTGACTTGTCTGTAATTATATGATGGGCTATAAATGGTGTAAATTCTTTGAACCAACCACAAAACTGAAAAATGACCCATTGTCAAATCTCTTTTTCTCAAATCAAATCTCTGCTAATAGGTTTGCAGGTAAAACCCAATGCAGAGATAATGGCATTGCTATTGGTGCTGGTGTATTGTGCATAAATCCTTTGCATTTAGGTAACTAAATATTCAGTTCACCCCAAGCCAACAGCAGTGCTTATTTACATCTCTGAACAGGTGGTCATATGCAGGGCTGGATTTAGGAACAGGTGACTCAGGAACCAGTGTGGGGTGGTGTGATCAGAGTGGTTCTTTCATCAGCTTCCTAGTTTATTGACTGAAACAAATAGTTTCTATCAGCTTTAAAGATTTGTATTTGCTTGTACATGCAGTAAATAACAATATATTTACAGATCCAGCCATGCAAAGGTTTCAGAAATGATGCTGGTGAAGCTTTCCCCACTATTTTATTTCCATGGCTGGAAAAGTCTTTCTGCTAATTAACATACCTCCTTGGTTGAATTGAGTCAGGAAGTTGGTGAGAGTTTGGGAATCGATTCATTGGTAGGCTTGACGGGCAGCCCAATCCTATGCAACTTCCCCCACGCCTATGCAGCAGTACCAGCATGGGCCATGCTGCACCCTGTGCAGGAAGTTGCAATGCTAGAGGAAAGGGGAATGGGGAAATGCTCAGGGAAAGAGGACATGTGTCTCTTTGTACTGGGATAAGCCCCAGCTGCTGCAATGGGGCAACTTGAACCTGTGCCTACTAAATATACAGCATGCGTTGCTGCCGCCAATCCCACCTTCTCCCAGGTCCATTTTATCCACCCCCACCATTGCTACCCTTCCCCTCCCCGTTACACCTCTTCCCCGCCCTTCCTCTGCCCTGTGGTGCTCAAAGCAGCCCTTATCTGCCCAGGCCTTTCTGCCCATGCCACTAACTTCTGCGCTGCTGCAATGTGCTTCATGGCACATTTGTGACAGCCTGTACTGGTGGAGTGCTTGCTCTGCCAGCCCAGGAACACAACAGAATTGTGCCAAGAGACTCCTATGGAATTCAGTTTTGGTCTGCTGGTATATTTTGGATTGTTAAACTTATTTCATCTCTCGGTTGTGCAACTGGCTTAGTAATTTATTTTGTTGTCTTAATTGTTTGTTGGGTACTATGGCCAACACCACATTTCTGGGAACCTTTAGACAAAGACCTGCATTGGACCCTCCCCTCCTTACCTCTGGCCTGCTACCTAATGGTGCTTTAGACCCTACCACTGCCATCAGTACTGAAGTTTCAGGAATTAGCTGGACCAGTGGGGTCCAATGTACCCATCTCTGACACCATCCCTGTACAAAAAATGTTACTATAAATAAATACAAAACAAATACATCAATAAGAGGAAGAAACCATTACAGCATATGAATAAATGGGAATACATAGAAACAATATCTATAATCTGATTTTTTGAGCCAGATAAGCACAAGAAAGAAAGAAAAAGAGAGGAGAATACAATAAAGAGAAAAACACAAATGCCCATGAAGGAAGTACTGAATAATCATAACAAACAAAGCAAAATTACCTTCAGCATAGTATACTTCAAAGTCTAACATTAGTAAATACATTTGTATCTATTTGCTTCAAACTAGACCAGGGCCATCTCAATATGAGATTAAGGGCACAATCCTATTTTGTGCTGGAACAGGCAAGCCAAGAAGCTTGCACTGTATCCAGCGCAGGATAGGTGCCCAAAGCGGAACAGCCAGAGGTAAGGGGAAACTTTCCCCCTTACCTCCAGGTAAGCCACCCTGGCCCCTATGGGTCTCCTCAGACTTGCGCCACTTCCTGATGTGGCACAAGTCTGAAGAGAGCAGAGCGGCTTGAAGTTGCTCCAAACTCCCCAGGAACGGGGGTAGGGATCCAGCATAACTGCCAGATTCCAGCCCCACCTCCCACTCCCCACCTGCCTGCCCTGGGGCCGCACACCACCCACCTTCCCCGGCCCAGGAACGCCTCCCTCCTGCCTCCTCCCCACCTTCTCCCCGCCCACCCCAGAGTCTTGTGTCGGCCAAGCTAAGTTGGACAATATTTTATTTTTAATATATTCATCTTGATTCTACCATGGTGACTGCATGGTGACTGCATTTGGGGAAATGTTACAGATCTGTTCTTTTAACAGGCTACTAGGTATATGCTTTTAACAATGATAGTAAATGGGACTTACTCCTTCGTAAGTGTGGTAAGATTGAAACCTAGGATTGTTCAAAATTTTTCTGCTTGATGATGTCACTTCCAGACGTGACATCACTTCTGGTGGGTTCTGACAGATTTTCATTCCAAAAAGTGGGTTCCAATGCTCACAGTTTGAGAACCATTTCCCTATTGTGTTTATTTCTCAAGGTGGCATATGTGTAAATATGCCTAAATGAATTTGCGGTTAAAATAATGAAAGCCTTTAGCAAGTTGAGAAGATTGAACTAGTGAGATTACCCTTTCATCAACACACTCTCTCTCTCTCTCTCTGTCTCTCTCTCTCTCACACACACACCCCAAACTCGTAATGAGTGGGTACTTTATCAAGGTCTCACTCCATCCTTCATTAAATGACAGAAAATTGCTCTTTACTGGGTTTGTCAATGCAGCTTTCCCTCCCAGAAGCCCATTTGTTTCACATGCTAGCACAGAATATTGCAGGAATTTGCAGATTTTAAATGACAAATGTGTCTATCTTAACTTTATCCAAATAATTTTCTGAGCACTTGTCTGACTATAACATACACATTTGGTAGATCGGGATTGCAGTCTTGCTTATATACTGCAGAGCTTAATGCCTCTTTATTTTACGAGAATTGGCTTTGGATCTTTTGTATTTGACAAGAGTTTGTAAAGGATTCTCTGCTTCCCCAAAGATATGCAATCTCTCTTCCCCTCCCCTCCCTCCTATCTATATGGTATTTGTGACCACTTTAAGGAAAAAGCACACAAAAAGAGTGAAGGAGGTCTTTCACTGCATTCCTTCTGTTCCTTATTAAATCTTATTGAATTTGTCATCTTTTCTTAATAGTATTTGCATGTAAGGAGGTGAAAGGATGTTGTGGGGTTGTTTTTTTTAATGACTTCAGAACATAACAGTTTGACATACAATGGAAAGGAAAATAGTTCTTCCCCAAATCTTTCAGGAAAAGGGAAAGGAACTAACAACAGCAACTGTGCGGCTTTGTTAGAGTAACACTCTGATGTGTAGGATAATAATCAATGTAAATTATTGAGTTTCACGGCTGCTATTTGGAAGGTATAATGTGTTTCTTTGTGGTTGGGTTGTGCCGTCATTATTTATTCATACCAAAAGGATTAGCCACTCACAACATATTATTTTATAGGGAAAATTCGGTTATAAGCGGGAATTAATCAACACAGTGTACTTGACTCCACGGTGTGTTCAGTTTTTGTGATTGCAGTAAAGATATAATGCAGATCCCTTTGCTGCATTAGCATGCCCTATGAATTCCCATCCAAACGGGAAGAGTTTGAGGACAGGGCCTGCAGCATGACATGTCCTTTAATTGCCATTTACATAGCTGAGGAATCATTAATTTCTAATTCACCTATTATTCACTCTTCTTAGCCTGTCGGGTCTGGGGGCAGTGCAATGAATGCCACATCTGCCCTGCTTTAGTAGCGTATATATGTATGTGTGTTATTCCCTTAATGCTATTTTGACCTTAGCCAAATACTACTTAGACACGGGCAGCTTAGGGCTCTTGTTTAGATATGATTTATGATGCCACATTAGCCCTTCATTGACCTAGAAATGCCCTAATATTAAAACAGTTTGACACACAGAAAATCAAAAGCCCTTTTTATTGGAAGTGCTATTGTCCGCATCATAAGTTTCCCCGATGTGATGCCACAGTTACACCATCAATTTCCTACTACTATCGAACACTGTATTGAAAAACTAATGGACAGAATCCTTTGTCATTTCTGTCCCAGTGACCAGCAAATAGCTCAGAGAGAGTCTTCCCTTTGCGATCACTGCAGGCATTTTGAAATGACACGTCCAAGATACTGCCGTCGCGTTTATGAACGGTGCATATTGGGCCAGATCTGGTGAAGTGCTACATAACTCTTGCCGCCTTTAGTACTAAGGCAGGAAGGTCAGATATAAATAGGAGAATAAATAAACAAAACTCTCTGCAGACCACCAAACATTCCCATCATCTGCTATTTCCACTACAAACTTAGGAAAACAATTGAGTGAGAGTTCTCTTGTGTAAGCCTCATTGAATGAAAGTACCTTACTTGGGTAAAGTGCCATTAATTCCAGTGAGGATTGCACAGATAAATTAATTCCCACTAGATTTTGATACATTTCTCTAACTCATTTTCTCCCATGTTGATCTGTAACAATCTAAAACATCTCAGAGGGTCTTTCCTGGAGTAAGTGATATTATCATGGATTTGTAATGGGGGAGAAATTTTATAAAAAGTAGCACGTGAAAAGATACCTCCCCCACAATAAAATACTGTTTTAAAAATGAACTGAATCTACTGAAGGTCAAAAGCATATTTATAAAAAAAAAATAAATGATAAACTTTCTAAAGCAAAGATACTATCTAGGCTAGCACTTGGATCTAAGGAACTGCACAACTGTGTATTGCACATCCAAAGAGACTCTAAACTTGTATGTCTCAAGACCAGTGTTCATGTGACAGCAGAAATTTCATGTGTTTAAATATGGAACTGTCCCTCTTAGCTAGAGGAAATGGGAATCTAATATTAAAATCAAGAGGAGAACACGAATGAGATATCATGGAGTATGGAAGTTGACAATAGCCTACCTCGGTGGTATTCAGACTGGGGGTGTTGCAACGCCCCAGCCTGAGGGCCCTGGCCTCTGCTCCCTTAAGGGCCGGGGGCAGCGGGGAAGACAGCGACACGATCCCCAGGATCACATTGTTCACGGGGCTGCAGGGACTGCGTGATCGCTCCACTTTCACTTTCTGCATGCTGGGGAGCCCTGCAGATGCTCGTGCCAGGCTCCCCGCACTTCGGGAAGGTTGCTGCAGGGACTGGTGAGTGCATCCCAGTCCCTGCAGCTCCGTGAGCAATGCGATCCTGGGGATCGCGTCACTGCCTTCCCGCTGCCTCCCTTCCCTCCCCTGCAAGCACTTACTGTGGCTTTCAAACTCCCAGAGAGTTTGAAAACGGCAGGCCTACCTTACAGATTTTAGGTTTAGTCAGAGTGTAAAGCACTCAAAGTGTGTATAAACAGCACTGCCAGTACCAGGTTTCTGGGAACCCTAGAACAAAGCCCTGCGTTATCCCCATCAAGTTTAGGCAGTGGTGGGCCACAGCTCCTTCTCCTCACTGGCTAATGTTCATGATGCAGACGCCTTTCGGAGATATGCCCATTTGCAGATTGGGATGCCAGTGGAGCACGGTGACCAGATAAAATGGAGGACAGAGTGCCTGTACCTTTAACCATTGTACAGAAGAGGGAATTTTGGGCAGGAGGTCTGGTCTAGAGCATAGAGCCTCCGAAACCCTGAAGATAACATCAGAAGGTCACCAGTTGAAGACACATTCTCAGCTCCCTGAACAGCTAAGAATGGCAAGACCTTGAAGCAGCTGACAAGCGGAGCTGAGTGATTCCACCTGCTCTTGGTGTGAGCAAGACGCGTCTTGGCTGCCCTCCATGTGAGATATGGAGCTGCTTGTCAGCCTGCGTGGGAGAACCGGAGGCCAGAAGTGAGACCAAACCAGGAAGATCCATTCTGAAATGTTGTTGGTTCTTGAAAGAGAGAACCTCTATGATTGTAAAAATCCCCTTGAGGGATTTAGAAACACCTGCCTATGTAAACCGCCTTGAATAAAGTCAGAGGAGTAATCTGATGACCAGAAAGGCGGTATATAAATACCTAGTTGTTATTATTAATTTTGGCAGGTGCAGCTCAACATGGAACAGTTTAAGAAGCTGCACCTGGCAATATTCCCTCTTCTACACAATGGTTAAAGGTATAAGCACACTGTCCTCCATTGTATCTGGTTACCCTGCAATGGAGTGATGGTGCACATTTCTCAGCCAACTTTTTGCCATCTCTGGAACTGCTTCTGGGGGTTTCAAGGGTCTGTTTAGCCAGGTTGACCCTCTTATGGACATGAACCACTATCCAATCCCTGCTGAAAAGCACTATAAAATTTGTTGGCAACCTTCAGTCTCGAAAGACTATGGTATCGCGCTCTGAAAGGTGGTTTTGGAACAGTGTCTAGTGTGGCTGAAAAGGCCAATTCGGGAGTGATAATCCCTTCCACACTGGGAGCAAGTGCAATCTGTCCCTGGTCTGTCTCCCTGGCTATGGGCCTTCCTTCTTTGCCTCTTTGCCTCAGACTGTTGGCCAAGTGTCTCTTCAAACTGGGAAAGGCCATGCTGCACAGCCTGCCTTCAAGCGGGCCACTCAGAGGCCAGGGTTTCCCACTTGTTGAGGTCCACTCCTAAGGCCTTCAGATCCCTCTTGCAGATGTCCTTGTATCACAGCTGTGGTCTACCTGTAGGGCGCTTTCCTTGCACGAGTTCTCCATAGAGGAGATCCTTTGGGATTCGGTCATCATCCATTCTCACAACATGACCAAGCCAACGCAGGCGTCTCTGTTGCAGCAGTGCATACATGCTAGGGATTCTAACTCATTCCAGGGCTGTGTTGTTTGGAACTTTGTCCTGCCAGGTGATGCCGAGAATGTGCCGGAGGCAGCGCATGTGGAAAGCATTCAGTTTCCTCTCCAGTTGTGAGCGAAGAGTCCATGACTCGCTGCAGTACAGAAGTGTACTCAGGACGCAAGCTCTGTAGACCTGGAACTTGGTAAGTTCCGTCAGTTTCTTGTTGGACCAGACTCTCTTTGTGAGTCTGGAAAACGTGGTAGCTGCTTTAGCATGCGGCTGGTTTGCCATTCGCAAAGAGCTGAACTTGTGCTTCTTAGAGAGTAGGGGTTCCCACCCCACTAGGCCAAAGGATAAATTGCTTTTGAAACAGGGTGGTACATCAAAGGTAATTTGCAATATGGCATAAGTATTTGTTGTTTGAAAGGGAGGGACACATTGGGCATTCCTAAGCCTTGTTGGATCCCAATCTATCTGGCAAGGAATGCAGGACTTCAGGCTGGCTGTCCTGCACTGTATCCATTGCAGGGGTGAGGCTGTCTGAGGCTCAACTTGGGGCGCAATCCTAACCCCTTATGTCAGTGTTTTCCAGCACTGACATAAATGCAATGCAGCTCTGAGGTAAGGGAACAAACATTCCCTTACTTTGAGGAGGCCTCCCTGAGTGACACCCAACTGCAGGATGAAGCACATGCCCCATTGGCACCACTATGCCAGTGCTGGAAAGCACTGACATCAGGGGTTAGGACAGGGCCTCTGAGAGGAATTTTATCAAGGGGTGCAAATTTTCTTTTGGGCCCCTTTGCAGAAGGGGAAGGATGAAACAGAGCAGAGGAGGGTTGTGACAGGAGAGCAGAATAGGGGCAGGTAGGGGTGAAACAGGGTGGGAGGAGGGTAGAGACAGCTGGAAAAGTCTTTGGAGCACAAGTCTACCAACCCATGTGACATCAATAGTCTCCCCAGCATCCCCAGTTGTGGTAGCATCCTGGGTGGGCAACAAGTCTGAGTAGATAGGAAAACGTAAGATCTCAGGAAATTTCTGGGCCCTCTCCTTTGGCTCCTGGGCCCCCCTTTTGACCCTGGGTACAAATTACCCCCTTTACCCCCTCTCCTAAGTCCTGGGTAAGGATTGCGCCCTTAGAGTAAGGGGAATCAATTCCCCTTACCCTGTGTTGTGTGATAGATGCCCCAATGGGGCTACTCAGTCGGTGGTGGAAATCTGAGCAGGCCAGTGTAAGGCCAAGCTGCTCAGGAGGGTGTTAGAATCCAGCCTAAGTGCTGAATCCTGGCACCACCCCCCTCTCAGGCCCGACCTTCCCACTGTCCTGCCCACTGCCTGCCCTTTCTTGCCCTGGAACACCCCTGTTCCGCCCTCCCCCTGCCCTCCCCAGACCCCTGCACTGGCAGCCCACCAGTGGCACAAACTTACCTTCAGCCACACTTCGGAGGCCAGATTTGGTCTCAGGAGGCTGCTGCCTTTCTGCCAGCTGGCTCCTGAGACATCGCAGATTTGCCTTACGGCACATTTGTGACACCCCCAGGCTGGATTGGGCTCTTAAACTCTTTTTAAAGACCACTTCTTATAGCTGCGAATAAACTCCTTAAATGTGTAACTTTAACATTGATGTAAGAATGAAATTTTCCCTGTTCCGCTCTAGTCTGCTTTGTATTTACATTCCCAGCATTCCTGTTTTAACTAGAATTTCTAAAATTAATTATGGAATTGGAGCGGTCAAGTTTACTGTCACTTTGGGTTTCTTCAGTTTTCCCCCTCTCCTCCCTGCCACTCTGTTACAGATACACTCAGTTTCATGCATAATACGGGGGGGGGGGAGCAATCTTGTCGCGATTGTATATACTGCTGTATCGGGATCTTGTGTGCGTATGTGTTTAGTGTTTTACTGATGTGTACTCCCAGTCCATAGCTTTGGTAATGTGCTACACAAAAGAATCTTGATACAACTGTAGGTATCATCACATCAAGTGTGCTGCACACTGGCATGTATATGCGTTGGCAAAATACCGCTCAAAACAGAAATTTGAAACAATCATGGTTACAGTGATGTGTGGAGACGTCCAGGCCTGGACAGGCAAAGCCACGTGAACACTCTTTCTTTCCCTCCTCCCTTAAGCTCAGTCTCAGTGGATCTTACCTTCCTTGAAACACACACACACACACACACCCCAGAAATAAATTTTTAAAAAACCCTCACCTCTTCATCCCCTAGTCAGAGTTAGGGAGAGCTCAGTGACACGCCCTCTGAGGTAGCTCAATAGCAAGCTCCTTTCTTGCATGCTCCCTTGTGTTTTCATGCTTTCTTAAGAACAGAACAGAGGCAACTCTGCCTGCTGCCTCTCCAAAGCTTGCTGATGCCAATGTTCTGCCATTACCACATTGGAAGCCAGCCGCCCTGCATTTTTTGATTGGAAGCCAGCCATGATTGTGAGGAGCTCCAGAAGGATCTCTCCAGACTGGCAGAATGGGCAGCAAAATGGCAGATGCGCTTCAATGTTAGTAAGTGTAAAGTCATGCACATTGGGGCAAAAAATCAAAACTTCACATATAGGCTGATGGGTTCTGAGCTGTCTATGACAAATCAGGAGAGAGATCTTGGGGTGGTGGTGGACAGGTCGATGAAATTGTCGACCCAATGTGCGGCGGCAGTGAAGAAGGCCAATTCTATGCTTGGGATCATTAGGAAGGGTATTGAGAACAAAACGGCTAATATTATAATGCCGTTGTACAAATCTATGGTAAGGCCACACCTGGAGTATTGTGTCCAGTTCGCCGCATCTCAAAAAAGACATAGTGGAAATGGAAAAGGTGCAAAAGAGAGTGACTAAGATGATTACGGGGCTGGGGCACCTTCCTTATGAGGAAAGGCTACGGCGTTTGGGCCTCTTCAGCCTAGAAAAGAGATGCCTGAGGGGGGACATGATTGAGGCATACAAAATTATGCAGGGGATGGACAGAGTGGATAGGGAGATGCTCTTTACACTCTCACATAATACCAGAACCAGGGGACATCCACTAAAATTGAGTGTTAGGCGGGTTAGGACAGACAAAAGAAAATATTTCTTTACTCAGCATGTGGTCGGTCTGTGGAACTCCTTGCCACAGGATGTGGTAACGGCATCTGGCCTGGACGCCTTTAAAAGGGGATTGGACAAGTTCCTGGAGGAAAAATCCATTACGGGGTACAAGCAATGATGTGTATGCGCAACCTCCTGATTTTAGAAATGGGCTATGTCAGAATGCCAGATGCAAGGGAGGGCACCAGGATGAGGTCTCTTGTTATGTGGTGTGCTCCCTGGGGCATTTGGTGGGCCGCTGTGAGATACAGGAAGTTGGACTAGATGGGCCTATGGCCTATGGGCCTATGGGTTCTTATGCTTGCCACCTAACCTGCTGAGACAGTTCTGCCTGCTGCCTCCCTACCAAATGCTGATGCAGGTACCCTGCCTGTTTGTCACTGACAGCCAGTCATGACTGTAGTGAATTGGCTGCTAGCTGCTTCCCTATGTATTGTAATGTGTGTGTGTGTGTGCAGTTTAACTCACTGACTATGGGTGCAATCCTAACCCCTTATGTCAGTGCTTTCCAGCACTGGCATAGCGGTGCCAATGGGATATGTACTGCATCCTGCAGTTGAGTGTTACTCATGAGGCCTTCTGAAAGTAAGAGAATGTTTGTTCCCTTACCTCGGAGCTTGCATTGCCCTTATGTCAGTGCTGGAAAGCACCAATGTAAGGCATTAGGATTGCGCCCTATGCTGGAGAAGAGAGGAGCATTGTGGAAGGCAAAGTACTTTTTCTTTTTACTTGTTGGGTCTGGGGAGGTTCTACTGCGAGTTCATAGTATTCTGAAAGGCATTCAAATTGAATACCCGCACCCACCAGAGGGCCCGTCTGGCCAGGCTAACATCTTATCATATTAGGTGTGCACAGATTGTGAAACACCAAAGCAGACAGGACTCCCCAGCAATTTATGACAGCCCATCAGGGGCGAAATAAACTTCTTGCTCTCTGCCTAAGACTGAAATAACAGGATAGTTGTTAAGCACCTGGCAGGACAGTATGCCTGGCTGGTGGTCTTTGCTCCCCTTGGTGGTTTGCCAGTTAAGCAGAGCTAGATGATGTTCATGTTGCAACCATTATCAGATTTGCTTTGTACGTGTGTTGGAAGTTGGAAGGAAAAATGAGAAGTGAAAAAAGGAAAGAACAAGAAATTATTCCAACAATGGCAGTCCAACAAAAACTGCTATATTTTGAACCACTAGATAGAGCCTGTATGTGCACACTAGTATCAAAGAATGATCTTTCATAGCTTAGATGTAGCATGACCATGTGGGCAACACTTATGTCAAGGAAGAAAAATGCCTGTTAAACACTTTAGTCATAAAATTTAAAATTGAGCCATGTCAGATCATAGAAACTCAAATGTAATTCTTACTGTGTGGATGACAGCCGGCTAATTAGCAAACCTAGAGACTGTCACCCATGACCTCTAGGGTCACCATGCAATGTACTTCCCCTTGTTTATTAGCTTAACACAAAGGATCATTATGGTAATCCACCTCTTCTTTTTGTAGCTCTTTGATTTTTTGCAACCTTTTTGAATAAATATTTACAGAAACGTAACTGAATATTAACTTCACAAATGCAGCTTAATATCATTATTATTATTTTAAACTGACCCCACAGCGAATCGCGCAGCTGTTAAACTTGCCCATGTAGATGCAAATGTGATTTCCCATCAATCTATTAACTATCGTGTTCATTACAGAGAGAAAAGATCTCAGTTCTCAAATAAGGGCCTTTCTTTTTGGAAAAAGTTATTTGTTTGCTGAGTGATCCATTAATCTTGCAAATAGACATATCTTAGTTGTTGTTGTACTGTACTAAAATGCCTGGTCTGTTTTATAAGAGCTAAGTATTTCACCAAGCTCTTGCAATATTGAAAGAATCTATATTCTGAGAATTTGAAAACATGTCAGCCCACCTAAATTACATATTGATCAGCTTTAATTGCATGCCACCCATCAGTATTAGGTTTGAAAATTCATAAAAGAGAAATAATGTACTCTTTGTGGATGATTACTTCTGGGGCATTTAAATGAATTCCATCACTTAACCCTGAGCTGAGACAGATTATTGAGCATTGCAATCTACCCAGTCAAAGTCCACTGCAGTAGAAACAGCTGTTTTCCAACTCTCAGAGAACAGAATGAGTGCAAGCCATATAAATTTATATGGATTTTCTTTTAAGGAAAATAGCAAAGTCAAACATTAAAAGTGAGCATGCATTTTTCAATTGCTTCGTGACTGTCCCTCCACATTGTTTTGCTGGGCAAGCATGCATTTTTAAGCCCTCTTGGGTTCCCTGCATCCTTCTGTGTCCAATGTAAATTCACATCATCATTAAGATCCTGCAGTGCAGGCGATGTAAGTTTGAAAAATCCCATCCATGCATTTTCATGTTTAAAGGTTAATTTGTTTACAGGTGTACACAAACTACTCATCTTTTTAGTGTCAGAAACCTATAAGGTCCTCATTATTTCTCCTGTGTGTGTGTGTGTGTGTGTGTGTGTGTGTGTATGTATATATATATATTTATATGCAAGGTGCCATTCTCATTGCTGGAACCAATTTCTTTCTGAAGGTGACTCTGCCTTCAGAGTGGAGTTTATCATTAGTTTGCAAGGTGCTATTCCCATTTAGAAATTATGTTTGTGGTATTGCGTGTGGTGAGAGAAATTGTGCTTATGTATGTTTTTCTTTACAGATTATCAATACAGAGTAAAAAAGACCAGTTAAAATCATTGGGTTTACTTGGGTAATAGTTTAAAAGCTACATTTTATTTAGACACTTTGAGGTAATAAATATCTGTGAGCATAATTAACTGTCTTTTATCTAGCCCTGCTTCTTAGTGATGATTTTTTAGGTCTTGTCTTAACACTAATGCTCAGTACAGGCTCAAAATGTACTAATCTAATGTCAAAACAACTTGATTTTAAGCCAGCTGATATGTTCCACATCAATATGTCATATTAACTCAGTTTAAGCTTCATATTCTAACCTCAAAAAATGTGTTGTCTTAGGAGCAATAACCTGTCAAGTATGTTCACTTCAGTGTACATTAGTTTTGGGTTCCGTTGATTACTTACCCCCATTTGAGGTAGAAATGAACTGCAATTGACTGAAGGTTGCAAGTCAGGTTGACTGACTTGCAATTGACTGAAGGTTGCAAGTCAGGTCACAAAACTGTAGGATCAACTGCAAGGAGGTTTTCAGTTGCATGTATTGAGACTTGCTGTCTTTGATTGTTATCAGATGGATATCATTTCTATATTGAATATTTAGTCCAAATGATAAATGAATATGCATCTTTTTATAGAGTGTACTTGTGGCAGGAAGCCCTTGTTGATGTATACCAATGGGAATCCACAGACATGGGCAATCACCACAGGTGTTGGCGTTCAGGTGGGCTGCTTGCCACTACATAAAAGTGATACTAATGAAGATAGTTGTAGGGCGGGCAACCCAATCTTAACCTGCAGTGGAACAGGCAGGCCAAGTGGCCTGTGCTGTAACCACTGTGAGCTTGGAGGTGGCTGGAGTGCAACTCGGAGGTAGGGGATATTTATCCCTTTACCCCAAGGAACACTCCAGACACCCCTATGGGGCAACTCAGTTCTACCCCAGTTATCCAAGCAACCCTAGTATAATGCCGGGAGGAGGGTTTGGAAGGAGGAGGGTTTGGAACTGGCCCAAGTTGCCTAGGGTGGTCCCACCCTCCTCCAAGGCCCAGTCTGCCCATCGGTGATTTTTTTCCCCTTACCCTGTGTCACACACCATTCATCCATATGGGGCTACTCGGATCTGCACCAGCAATTTCACTGAGGCAAATCCAAGCAGCCTGTGGGTTGGAATTTGACCTAAGATGTCACGGCCAATCCAGTCCAACCACTCCGCTCCACTCCACATCCAAAAACACCCCCTCCCTACAACTATTCCACCCTCCTGCCACCCTCTCCAACACCCCACATCAGCCTGCCTCAGCTAGCACAAACCTCTTAGGTCCAGGGCTGGATTTGCCTGTGCGCTGGATCAACCAGCTCAAGAGTAGTCACAAATATGCTTTGCAGCACTTTTGTGTCACCTGGGAGCCAGTGCAAGAGACTTGCCCTGATTGGGGCAGGGGGTTGGATTGTTCTAGAAGTTTAATTACTGTGCTTGTAATTGCTGTGTAATATGCAGCTAAAATGCTGTTCTATTATATTAATAATACAGTTACCAAGCACATATATTTTAAACATTACAGTGTAACTGGAAGCTTTCAAAATGGATCTTGGTTATCCACTTTGAATAACCATATTTAGGGCTTAATCCTATGCACCTGAGGTTTTCAATCTGTGTGTCCCACCTCCATGGTGAGGCGTGGCTAGCCACCAGGGGTGTCATCAGGTATCTCAGGGAGAGAGGCTGGGCTGGGCTGCTCTGCTGCATGTGCTGCCTGCTGACTTGCTGCTTTTCTGCAGCTGTGAATGAGGTGGGTGGGGCAGCGTGAGGCTGGGAGGGCTGTGAAACATGCTGGGGGGAGGTGAGAGAGAAGTCTGGCTGGACAGGCAGACGTGCTGCATCTCATCATGGAGCTCTCTCCATGTGCAATCTCGCCCCAAGGACTATGTTTCCCAGTGTAACCCTTGCCCTGGGCATCCTGGGATTGGTCAAGGCTGCTTGGGAAGGAAGAAGCCAGCCTGCTCCTAGTGGGAAGGGTGTCCAAATGCCCCAGTCTGCATCCCTCCGTCTTGCGGCAGGGGGGACGATGACAGGGGTGGCATCTGCATGTTGGGTGTGTGTGTGTGTGTTTGTGAGCAGCCCCCATGTGCTTTGGGGTGAGTTGTAATCTTGCTGGGTGTGGCTGCAATCCTTTCCACACTTTCCTGGGAGTAAGCCCCATTGTCTCAAATGGGGCTTACTTCTGAGTAGACCTACATACACTTGGGGTCTGTGTCAGCTTAACCAAGGATCCTCACCTTTCTTTTTTTCCTCCCCCTTCAAAAAAGAAAAAAGTCACTCTTGATGGCTTTGTCTCCAAAAATTGATTAAAAATAAAAATCCCCATTCCTTTTTAGCCATTCCCCTTTTTCCTCCTGCCTCCTTTTTTTTTTTGGGGGGGGGGGTACTCTGTTGGCTGCTATTGTAAGACAAAAGGCACATTCCTAGGTAGGTCTACTCAGAAGTAAGTCCTATTGTGTTCAATGGGACTTACTCCCAAGACAGTGAGCTTAGGATTCTAGCCAAACAGTCTCTAGGTCTCAGTTTGCATCAGTTTGCAATTAGCAGATACACACAAAACAAAGTCTTCTCCTCCTGCAAATTCATCACTTCCCCCCTCCCTTTCCAAAACCCTCCAGGTGTGCTGCTAACAAACTCAGGGCACAATCCTAACCAGGTCTATTCAGAAGTAAGTCCTATTTTGTTCAATGGGGCTTACTCTCAGGTAAGTGTGGTTAGGATTGCAACCTCAGAGTGCTGGCAGCCTTGTTTCTAGTGTATAATTGTAACACCTTCATCCCCATTTTGGGGGTAACTGAGGTGAGGTGTTGTAATGGGGAGCCATGGTCAATGGCTACAAGGATCAGGGGAGGCGCGAGCCGGAAAAGTTCGAGAACCACTGCTATACATGCTTACTAAAGAATAAGTTCCATTCAACACAATAAGACTTCTGAGTAAACATGTATAGGATTGTGCTGTTAGTTTGCTCTGATTTTTAAACAGTGAGTTGATTAATGAGGTGTCCAAAAGACCTAAAAAGATCACTTCCAACTGAAAAGTTGATATTTTTAGGCCTTCTGGAGCCCTCAGAAGGCCTTCTAAGAAGGGGGAGAAAAATGGGCAGCAGGGGGAGGGATTATGGCAGTACCCCCTCACTGAGTGGTGCCCCTGCAGGGCATCTGTCCCCCCTGATGCCCCCCCCCGGGTACACCAGTGGTTAGCATTTGGGGTGAACACAGATGACCATATAAAGAAGTGGTAACTTATATAATGTTCATATAACCAGTTTACCTAGTTATTGCATGCATATCTTGTAAATCCTTGCTTGGTAAATGGTCATTCATATCCCCTCATTGTCAAGCAGAGTTGCCTACATCAGTAACCATGATCTAGGTGAATATCACATTAGATCTTCAACTACAAACTTGAGTTCAATTTAAAATTTAGTAATGAATGGACTGTGTCATTCTGCAGCTCAGTAGCTCTCAGTGTCAGTTTCCCATCTGTAAAATGGGAACAATAGCCTCATGGATTATAGTGATGGGCAATGATATTAATTATAGGAAACTGCTGTAAGCACCTTGAATATTATTATTATTAATAATAATACTTAAAACTTCCTATTATTTTTGTTTATAACAAGTCAATAATGGTAGACTACAAAAATCAGACATTGCAGAACATTTTCAGGATTTAATTTTAAAGCACTCGTTTTTCAAATGGGCTAAAATCATTTATAGGTATCATTATTTTATGCATATTTTAATTGATTACTTAAACCTCTGAACTAACATTGTACATGCATAGAAGTAGGTGCTATACTGATACATTTGTCCAGTTTGAAAGTCTAACAGCTTTGCCTGAATCATGTTGCTTGGAGGAGAGGAAATTGAGGATAAGAGTTGAAATAGATTAGAAAAGCTGTAAATGTTTCCCTCTTGGTGGTTTTCCTTTCTTTTACCGTGCTCTTGAAGTTCCCATTCACTTTGGAGTTACAGTACCAATCCACTTTTCTTCTGCCTGTGGACAAATCAATAGCAAATCACTCATTACTCACTGAGTACATAGGAAACAAATCTGTAGAAGTCTAGATCAAAGAAGGTGCTTATGGCCTCCCAAACTGAAGCTTACTACCTATAAATCATCACTACCTGCAGTCTCTTGAGAAGTCTGAAATGAGTCTGCTAGGAAACCAATGTAAAGAGTTCACAGAACTTTCCCCCTCTCCCATGTGTTGTTGTTGGTTAATGATACGTTGCATACGTATTTTTGCCAGCAGGGACCTCCTGCCCTCCCATGTGTCTGTTTGGCTCTGAAATGGAGCCATTCTGGACGCTCGGGGTGTGCTGGGTTGGTACAGGGGGCAGCACAGTGATGCAGGGGACATCACCATTTCACCCCTCCCTGGGTGCCAGTAAGCTCCGTGTCAACACTGACTGCTGCAAACTCATAATATTTCTAGAGCTTGTACACTGCCCTCACTCCCTGCTCAGTACAACTCTTAGGGAATTGTCATTAGCTCTCCAGCATTACATTGCAATAGTCATTGTGAAATGCTCAATCCTCTTTTCTTATTTCCTCCTCCTGATATTCACAGATTTTCTCTGAAAAGGTCATGAAAAGGGAATGTTTCTGTTGCCATTTTCAGCTTGCTGGAGACCCTGGAACAAAACCCAGCCCTGGGCTCCTCCCATCTACCGTTGTTCGGTGATGCCAGTTTGAGATGGATCTTTCTACCTCCTACTGGTACATAGGGAGAACCTTTGGTGGCGGTTCCTCTCCCTCCTATCATTGGAAGATAGTAGGTCATGGAACCACGGCCATGTTCTACCCCTATTCACCATTGGGGATGGAAGATAAGCTGCCACTACTGCTGACCTTCTTCAAGAGACTTATGCAATAGCACTTCATTCTATGCCAGTAGTTCTTGAACTTTTCCGGCTCACGTCTCCCCTGATCCTTGTAGCCATTGGCCAAGGCTCCCCATTACAACACTTCACCTCAGTTACCCCCAAAATGGGGATGAAGGTGTTACAATTATACACTAGAAACAAAAAAACAGCTGCCAGCACTCTGAGGCTGCAGTCCTAACCACACTTACCTGAGAGTAAGCCCCATTGAACAAAATAGGACTCACTTCTGAGTAGACCTGGTTAGGATTGTGCCCTGAGTTTGTTAGCAGCACACCTGGAGGGTTTTGGAATCCTTAAGTTTTGGAAACCTTAAGAAAACACAAGTCATGGTTCAAGTTTTGGTCAAGCTTTGGAAACTTGAAAAACTTCCAGAAGTTTTGGAAACAGGTCAAGTTTTGGAAACCTTAAGAAAACACAGGTCATGGTTCAGGATGTGGACTCACCTCCCTGCATTATAATCTCTGCGCATGAACTGGAGGTTGTCCATGAGTTTGTGTACCTTGGCTCAACGATCTCCGACACTCTTTCTCTCAATACCGAGCTAAACAAGCGCATCGGTAAAGCAGCTACCACGTTTTCCAGACTCACAAAGAGAGTCTGGTCCAACAAGAAGCTGACGGAACATACCATGATCCAGGTCTACAAAGCTTGCGTCCTGAGTACACTTCTGTATTGCAGCGAGTCATGGACTCTTCGCTCACAACAGGAGAGGAAACTGAACGCTTTCCACATGCGCTGCCTCCGACGCATCCTCGACATCACCTGGCAGGACAAAGTTCCAAACAGCACAGTCCTGGAACAAGCTGGAATCCCTAGCATGTATGCACTGCTGAAACAGAGACGCCTGCGTTGGCTCGGTCATGTCGTAAGAATGGATGATGGCCGGATCCCAAAAGATCTCTATGGAGAACTCATGCAGGGAAAGTGCTCTACAGGTAGACCACAGCTGCAAGAGGGATCTGAAGGCCTTAGGAGTGGACACAATTTTTCTGGTGCGCAAATGGGTGAAAGCAGTGATGGTTCCTTTCAGAGCTGCACCTGTTGCCAGCTCCTTCCAACAGACTTGCGCTAGCACTCTATATTGTCCAATGGGATCATACCTGAAAGAATCTATGATAATGCAAGAGGGTGCAGGAAATGCTTCTATTTGTTGATGGTAGACTAGCTGCAGGAACAGCAAGAGTCTTTACACCAATTTGTACCACCACAGTGGGCCCTTTGAAGCATGTTGGTCCTCAGGCAGGTCCACCTGGCCAATCTTGGCACCACCCCGAGTTTCTCAAATAGAACACCTTAGAGCAGTGTTTCTCAACATTTGTCACCCCATAGTACCATTTTGCATGGTCCATGTATTGGAAGTATCACCGGACTGACAATGATGTTATCACCAGTTGCTTCCAGATTTGGAGGCCAGACGCAACATGACAAACACTGGAAGAACCTCAGGACAAATGAGAGGGCTTTATCGAGTGCATGATAAAGCTCTCAGTGGGCAGAGTTTTGAGTGCTGAAGTTCTGCCCACTGAGCCTCCTTCTGCTGCTTGTAGCATTGCATTGCTGATCTCACTGTCTGGCAGTGGGGGTCTCGGGGTCCTGCATGTACCACCAGATACCACCTCAAGTACCACTGGTGGTACAAGTAACACTGCTGAGAAATTCTGACTTAGCGTGACTCGTATCTCACGGACCACATGTGGCACTAAGACAGCTTTTTGATCTGCTCAGAGTGCAGATGCACACCTGCATGGAGAAGAAAATGTACACCAGCAAGGTATTGCCGACTGTGAGGTGATACTGTGAGGTTCTGGGGCACAGAAATCTAAATGGAATCCTGATTTAGCACTGTGCAAACCCAAGGCTAAGTCAGGATTCCATTTAGATTTCTGTGCCCCAGAACCTCCCAGTATCACCTCCACTTAAACAAGATCCCTTATGTGAGCAGAACTGGGGACACAAGCCAATGTTACTAATTCTTCAAAACAACAGGCTGGCATGCAATGTCCTTTTCTCTTTTCCACCATCTTCATTGCCTCTCCTTAAAGGGTGAAGTCAGGCAATCACTCACCAAGTGTTGCATATTAGAGCTGTTAGCACAGTTATATTCCCAAAAGTCAGCTATCTAATACAGTAAAATGACACGGGGCCTGAAATGATTATTATTCCAAACATCCTTTCCTCTGCATGGCGCTTCTTTTGTTGCCTGTGCTGAGCACCCATGTTTTCTAGTAGCTAAGTACACTTATACCTTTTTACTTTGGGAGCAAGCAGGCAGTTCATTTTATTGTATTTTTTAACACATTCCCATTTAATTGTATATTGAGCTAGACTGTCTTCAAAGGAAAGCCTTCCTTAATTGTATTGAAGCAGAGAAGAAACTTTCTGATGATTCCAAGAAAGTGAAACTTTCCGTCCCTGACTTCTGGAGTGTAATTACTTTTCATAGAGAGCGTCCAGGGCCTCTTTGGAGTCTGTTAGGAGCATTGCCAGGAAGCCCCCAAGAGCCTTTCCTCAGTGCACATCCTTAGGAGTAAATACAGCTGCACAGAGCTGAGGGGAACGTTGTGCTGACCGAATGTGGTGTTAATTACAGCAGTGTTGCAATTGCGGTAACTGGGATACAGAGAACACTGACATGGATATGTAGATGCGTTTTTGATGGGCTGGCACACATCTGATCAAAGCATAATTATGTGCCATGTGATAAACACTGTGGCTTAGATCCTAAGAACTTCAAGCTGAGTTATGCTACTGTCCGCTTACTTGAACAGCAGTGCCTTCCACTTGCACTAGACCAGCCATTTTCAACCCCTGTGCCATGGCACACTAGTGTGTCACGAATGGTCTGCAGGTGTGCCATAGGAGTTTGGCAGAGGGTGTTTGTTAGGGCCATGGGGAATGTGAGCCCTCCACCAACAGCATGGTGTGCCTTGTCAACTGTGAAAAAAACTGATGGTGTGCCTTGACAACTTTGGTACCTTGTCAGTGTGCCATGAGACTACAAAGGTTGAAAATCACTGCACTAGACTTTGCTGGACTCAAGACTATGGATGTATGGTTTGCACTTCAGTCTTACACAGCAACGCAAAAGGAATGCTCCTGGGCATTATGGTCTGTTATACTGTTTTTATATTATGATGCATGTCGTATAGAATGTGTGGGTGAGTGTGTAAAGTGTGATTGTTGGAATTGTAGTATATATTTATGCTTGTATCTCAAAGGTGCATAAATTTCGTTGTGCTGTAGCACAATGACAATAAAGTTACCACTACTACTACTTCTACTACTACATTGATTTCACTGTGTTCCAATGGGTTGAAGATGCATTTTAAAAAAATTTTTTAAATGTTTCTATCCTGCTTTCTTACCATTTTTAGGGAAGTCTCAAAGCACTGCTTTCTTATCATTTTTAGGGAACTTAAAGCACCAAGTAGACACACAACCCGAAGGCAAAAATGATACAAGAATAGGTTCAATCCATTATTCCCCAAATGCTATTCTAAAAAGCCAGTGATGAGGTCACGTGGGCCTTTCTGCCAGGAGGGGGACGCTCTGGAGCATTGGCGTCACAACCCAAAATAATTTAGCCCATAAAATGGGTCCCCGACAGTTTCCAGTTTGCGCGATCACAAACCAGACATGAGCTCTGAGAGCAGAATGGAGTTTGTTGCAACTGCGCAGAGGGTCATGGAAGCGGCTGCAAGCCTCCAGGATCCCCCCCTCTGGGAGGCTGCAGAACACCCCCAGGTACTTTGGGATGTTCCACTGCTATCAGGGCCACCCCCTGCTCCCACCACACCCCAGCAGCAACTCACAGTGGTCCCAGCGTCCATGTAAGACTTTGGGAACTGCTGTTTTAGATCCTTGCATTTCCAAAAGAATGATGTACTACTTACTACATACAGCCTTGTACGTAAGAGAAACATGCATGTACTGATTCACATTATTGCTACTAAGACCCCAATATGGTCAGGGGTTTCTTTCTTTCTTTCTTTCTTTCTTTCTTTCTTTCTTTCTTTCTTTCTTTCTTTCTTTCTTTCTTTCTTTCTTTCTTTCTTTCTTCTGTGAGTTATAGGGTCCACATTAAGGATATGGCTTCTGCAGTCAGTCTCTGACTGTTCATCAAGAGCAGCAAGGTTAAGCACATTATATCTGGAATGATATCTCTTCACAATTGGTATTGTCTGTTCCTTCTGTGACATGAAGACCAGGAACCTCAATTATTCTTTGATCTTCCCCACAAGCAAGATAATAATTGGAAGTTGACAAAATTCATGCTCAGGTTGGAGGATATTGATTTCTGTTTGTCTTGCATCTTCTCATCCAGACTACAATTGTCATGTATACTAAAACATGAAATTTATTGTTCCATACAAGTTTTACTAAATCAGCACAGATGGAAAGGAATTATTGGCAGCTTTTTCATTATTAAACATAGTAAAGCGAAGTTATCTGATTACTTCAGGTTTCTTTATTTAGAGGACTTGCAATAATTTGCATGTACACCCGTAAATACTAACTCATTAGATATTGCAAGAATCATTTAAAACCCATGTTGTTCTTTGGAAGCTCCTAACAAAATTACTTTCCAATTACTTCTCAACATTTAATGCCTCCTTTCTGTACAGCTTTATGTGATCTCTGGGCATAATCCTCAAAAGGTTTCTGTTGCATGGATGCACACTCCTTCCCACATCCTCCCATGCCAGGACAAACAAGTCCCCAGCAGACCACGTGACCCAGAGCAGGCTGCGCAACTATAACTGGTGATGTTTTTTCTTTTGGAATCTCACATTGGTACAATGGAGCAATCTTTGGACTGCACCTAAACTGGCATCTATGGAGTGCCTATGATACACCCTGCTTTGGGGAAAAAAATAGTGCCTTGAAACAGGTGCCTTGAAAACAGCATCCAAACCATCTATACAAAAATAATTTGGAGCTGTGTCTGTTCAGAAAAATTGGCTTCTTATACCAAGAGAAAAATATTTCAATGAAAGAGGCAAGTAAATCAGGCTTCCTCCATGTGCATTTTAGAAATGGGGATCCTCTGTTTTCCTATCTCTGACATGGATTATTTCCACCACTGGTCTTACAGGTAGAAGTGTCTATAAATGACACTTGGACTTCACTGGACATTTAGGACCCAGCAACAAGTGGTTCACTGTCACTTTGAAAACCAGTTTAAAGAAGCTATTAGCTCTCGTTAGAATTCCAAAAAAAAGAAAAAATACTAGGCAAACAAAAATTTCCTAGTTGAGTTTTATGCTACTGACATAGGGACTTTTTTTTTCTTTCTAGAATGAGCTCCATAATTACACATAGTTGGAAAATAAGGACAGTCACTGGGTCACTGAAAGTAGTTCAAGAGTCTGATTGCTTTTTCTCGAAGGTGGCTGAACTAATTCCTTGATCTCTTGGGAAACGAGTAGAGCAAAAAGGAAGGGCACTGTTCTCTTTCCTTCAGGAATTGTGAGAAAAGTTTGGACAGAGAAAAAAGGAGAGCAGACAATTAATTATTTTTGAGCACTGAAAGCTAGTTGAGGAAAAAAAACAAACAGTTAAAGATGCAATTTCTGTTTCATAACTGCCACACAGCCCAATCCTATGCATGTCTACTCAGAAGTAATCCCCATTAGCTTCAATGGGGCTTACGCCCAGGAAAGTGTGGATAGGATTGGGCTATCTGGCTGCAATCCTGTATACGATTTCCTGGGAATAAGCCCCATTGATTCTAATGGGTCTTACTTTTGAGTAGACATGCATAGGATTGCACTGTTACTTCCTCAAGTAAGCTCACAGTGAATCTGCTATATTTTAAATAATGGGAGTAGAAGGACTATGGAGTATGTGCATACTATATACCCGACACTTCCACTGAAAAGATCTCAAGTAGTAGGGCTGGGCAGGAAATCTGCCTGAGTCCTCTGAGATTGACTGTCATCAGCATTGACAATACTGGGCTAGACTGATCAATCAGTATAAGGCAGCTTCATATGTGCGTACATAATTTGGTTGGTGCTCTAGATATTAGCAATGCCATTGCATATTAATTCAGCCCACAGCAAAAATGGGCTTGTATCTCTCTTACATGTGATCCTTGTTTGTCTCTCCCACCATGTTTCAGGCTCTGACGCTTGAAATTCTTGGCCTATGCAGTTCACCATCACTTGAAATAAATTATTTAGCTCAATCTAAATTTAGGTCAAGTTTAGAGTTTGGTGCATTTTTTAAAGAAGGGTTTTAGAAATCTCAATATCTTTAGATGAAGACAGATATGATGTTGGCTGGGAATTTTGCACCTGTGGCTGGAGATGTCTGTACTGTACTGAGTAGGGCCAAACCCCTTTGAAATATCAAATAAGTAGGCTGGTGGGTACTCCAGGAACTGAGGCTATCTCTAGATATACAAGTGACAGTAATAACCACAAGTGCTTAACTTTATGCTTAACTTTGCCAAATTCACCAAATATAGCCTTATCTAGACGTTATTTTATTTGCTTTTCACTTTTCACTGACTCAGCAGACACAGCCTTACCTGTTGCACGGGTCAGCCTCCAGGAGCCAGCACACATTCGTGTGCCAGCCTCCTTCCTCACTTGGTGGTGCAAACATGCCTTATGGCTTGTTTGCAACGCACCAGGGCCAGTATAGAAGACATGCACTGGTCTATCCTGGGGGCTGGATTGCGCTTTAAGTGGAATTCAGACTCAGTATAAGGCAGCTCCCTCTGTACTTCTGTGTTGGCACAAACCAATTGCATGGCTCTTCATCAACCTGCAGAAAGTAGCCAGACCTGCAAAATGTAACTGGACCTGCAGAATGCAGCGAGACCACTTCAGGCTTTATGTGGGGAAACATATTTTTGTTTCCGCACTGTCCAATGAACACTCGAGACAACAGATATGGGAGAAAGGGCCACTTTATTGTACATTAACAAGAGGAGCAGAGGCTGAGACCTGCAGCATCCGAGGCAGCGAAAGCTCCTGTGGTGCGGGGAGGGACCTCTGGGCGGTACCAGAAACCTCTGCCCCCAGGCGGGCATGCACCTGACTCCGAGTCGCGCCCCGCTGCTGGGACGGCATGTCTCATCCATGTCTATCCCTTAAGGGGAAGGCAGCCGGACCGCAGACTACGCCACCTCGAGCCGCTGAGCCTCTGAAGTGTGCCCCGCGGTCCCGGCCAGGGCCCCGTCTACGTCCTCATGCTGCCAAGCCCCTGAGGACTGAAATAGGGTTCCGCCCTGCCTATGTTGCCTGCAGGTGCATGCCAAAAGTCCCATTCATGCCTCCTAAACCGCACCACCTGCCCTCTTAAAGTGACCAATGGCAGCTTGCAAACGGGGGGGGGGATGTAACCCCCTGGCCCATAACAGTCTGGGGTAGGTGAAAAAACTGCCTGCCCCTCGGCCAATCTTGGCAGGCAGCAAAAAATTCCTATCCGGCCCCAAACGGCGACCAGTTAGACTGCCTCTAGGGCGGGCGGGTATTCCCACGGTGGCCACGTGCACAAGGAGGAAGAGGGCTGGGTCTCGTCCCCTTTTAAAAGGTCCGCCATGGCTGCCAGACCCAGCCCCCTTCACCTCCCCCTTGGAGAGGGACTGGACTCTCGTGTCCAGGCCAGGCCAAACAAACTCCGACCATCTCTTTAATTGGGTGATCAGGAGAATCACCTCCCCCTCCCCCCCAAAAATTATTTAGATAAAAACAATCCTGTATGTAAAAACTAGCATGTCGACTCTAGACTAATGTCTTTTTTCACAGAAATATTTCTTTTTTCACAGAAATATTTTGTGAATTTTCACAAAAATTCACAGAAGTAGTGAATTATATACAATAATTTACTTCTGCTACTAATCAAAATACCTATGCAGAGACTATAGAAATGAATGACAGTAAATCTGAAAAAACTGGTATGAGAAAAGTGATTATCCATTCATCAGTCCATCCATCCATCATCTTATAAAACAGAATGAGTGGTTGGTTGTTTCAATGAGTTATTCGTCATATTCCAATCATTGTACAATTAGAGTTACCAGTTGCAATTAGAGGTGTGACACAGTGGCTGAAAAGGTTTTCTACTGCTTGCAGCCAATATTTGTGGCTTCTACTATGTCACAGACAGGAAGTAGCTAAACAATATAGAGTTTAAGAAGGGATCTGTGAGTTCAGTGATGGAGCAAGAGTTTCATCTTTTGTTTCATCTTTTACATTGTTGTTTTTATTTTAAAAGATTTATATCTTGTTTGCTCCCAAGGACCATGCAATTCAGCTCAGAACCAAATTAAGATTTCCAATTTTGAAAATAACACAGACAATTAAGATATTGTGTACGCTGCAGCAATGACCCATAGTTCTATCAGTGTCATGTGCCCTTTCTCCCCTTTAAACTCCTGTGTGTTGTTTGTATAAAGTCATTGCTTGTATTTATGTAAACTAGTATAGATTGTTGTGTAAAGTCATTTTAGGTTCCAGGGACTTTCCCTGTGGCATTTCCTCAGCAGGCATTTCCACTTTACCCTAAAATGATAATGCAAGATGGTTGGCAGCTTTCAGTCTCAAAAGACTATGGTATAAGCCAACAGCACCTGGTATTCCCAGGCAGTCTCCCATCCAAGTACTAACCAGGCCTGACCCTGCTTAGCTTCTGAGATTGGGCATGTGCAGGGTAACATTCATTTGTAAAAGGGAAGATTTTTTTTCTCCTAATGGCAGTGTCAACTCTAGCAGAAGTGCAGCTAGTTCCCCATTCTAATTACTGACCACCTAGTTGTTGTGAATGATGTTGGGTTGTTATAACCCATTGGTCACTGGGCAGGGCTGTATGACACATGATATGCAGTAGGCTTGCTGAAACTAAGCAGGTCTGGAGCTGGCCAACTGGATGGGTGATCATCTGATTATCCTATAAATATTGACTTAAGTTTCAAGAAGACATAAAATGAATGTATTATTTCCCCATCTAAATGCTGTCTGCATGGGAATGACTTGCAGCCCAGTCCTAACAATTCCCCTGCACAGATGCAATGGCACTGGTGCAGGCTACGCTACATCCCACAGAGGAATTTCAGTTGCTGGATGTCTTCTCAGAGTCAGGAGTGATTTGTCCCTGGGTATGCTGCAGTAGCCACAACAGATCAACTTGGACTTGTGCCACCAATATAACTGGTACAAGTCTGTGTTGATCCATGCAGGCAGATCAGGCCCGGGGGGGGGGGGGCCTTGGGACTCGGCACATATTGGAACCGCCAATCCCACCCCCTCCCAAGCCTGATCCACCCAGCCCCTATCATATCTCCTCCCTGTTCCAGCCTCCTCATCCCTTTCAGCCTCCTATCCCTTCCCTTCCCCATCCCAGCACCACATCTACCTGCTCTTGCAGGTGTCCCTCTGCACACCAGCGCCAGCAGGAAGGCTCTGGTCTTCCCAATGGTGCTGCTAGAAGGTGCTTTTGTGACAGTGTGTGTTGGCAGAACATGCATTTGCCCAGCACAAGTAAAGGATAGGATTGGGCCATTAGTGTTGTTCCCCAGTAAAGTGCTGGTTGGCTGTAGCCTGATACTCACAACAGATGGACTATTCCACTTCCTTCTATTCTGTACAACTGTGAAACATGTAATATCTCCCCCACCACCACGAATCCAGAATAACTTGATTTATTGCTCTATTGGGGATCTTTATCTGTAGCTGCAGATATGCACTTTTTGCTTCAAGGCATTGGGCCAAGGACATTCCATGCATCATAGCAATATGAGATGAGCAAGTGCTGCTGTAAGGAAAAGGGATTAGTGGATGCTGGTGTTCAAAATGGGACATGCAAACAGGTGGCTGACCATTGGTCATCAATAAGACACACTTAAAAAAAAATAATTCATGGAACCAACATCTTGAGTCAAAAGCCATCTCCAAAAGCCAGATGCAAGGGAGGGCACCAGAATGAGGTCTCTTGTTATCTGGTGTGCTCCCTGGGGCATTTGGTGGGCCACTGTGAGATACAGGAAGCTGGACTAGATGGGCCTATGGCCTGATCCAGTGGGGCTGTGCTTATGTTCTTATTGTCATAGGCCAAAGTCACTCATAAAGAAATGAGGAAAAAGAAAAAAAAGCCTGTTTTGTTTCCATCATCAAAAGAGTCCTGCTAATTCATGAATCTGAGGGTCTTACAATAGTGTTGTTCTGAGGTAACTCAAAAGGCATTTGCCAGTTGCAAGATTTTTGAACATCGTCACATGGGTTGGACTTTCAAGACCACTGGCACGTGGTAGGCATCCTGAAGCACTAGAACTTTCATCCTGCACACCCTTCCCCACTTGTTACTGTAAAGGCACAGAAGTGGCCTAGCAGATCTGTGGTAGAATAAACCCTTATTTTGGCTGAGTGGGTCTGTCTCCATTTCCATGGATGGCACATTTCTTGCTTGTGCTGTGCATAATACGATTCTGCTAAAGAAGATTTAATATGAGCCTGTAAGTCGCTGGAGGGGGAAAATGGCAGATTTCATAGTTTGATATTATGTTTCATATTATGTGCTATGGTTAAGTGTCAGTTGTAATTTTATCATAGTGATTTGAAAGCCCTGCAGCTGCAGCTGAACTAGAAAACAAACTGTGAATACTTCAGGATATCCTAAACACTGCAGTTATCATTTTACAGCAGTAAATCTGAAACTGCTGCATTTGGGTCTGTGTCTCGGACAACCCTGCAAATTATTTTTCAGGAAGGAAGCAGCAGAAGCAGTGATGGTTTTTTTTTCTTTTCTTTGAATTTTATGAGAATTTAAATGTTAAAAGCAGCAAGTTAGCTACTCAGATAATTGACTCACTTTGTGATGCAAGAACTTACATTTTAATTTATCTCCTTCAAATACCCATAGACGTTTTTCTAGGGAATAGACTGGGACAGGCCATAAGGAGAGTCTCAGTGCACAAATATGCAAGCCGGGGAGCAGACAAGATGGGTTCGACCCCAGCAAGGGACATGCCCTAGCCAGCAGGTCACTCACTTTTTGTATGACTGGCCAGAAACACCCATAGAGGGGAAGAGCGGGAGGCAGGTCTACTCCCACCTGCTGCTCCACTAAGCTGCTCTCTAACCCCCAGCCACAGCAGAAAGGTGAGCAATATGCACCCACAGCATTTAACACCTTGCATCATTAAAAACAGACACACCTGGCTGGGAGGTCGTAGCACATGGGCCTATCAGAGGTAGCACTGCATGGGCCAATCACTGGGCTGCCA
>NC_089824.1:69932273-69939773 GCF_035046505.1 Tiliqua scincoides
CAACTTCATTTGGGCTGGGCTTGTTAGGAATTATTGGTTGATGAATAGGATTACACTGATAGTATCCTAGGTATTTGTATGGTAATCCAGTGAAACTGGACATCTGATCTTCAACTTCTTTGATCAGATGAAAACCATTTGAGTAACTCAAATGGTTTTCATCTGACTAACTTGCTACGAAGTATATTTAGGATTGCAGCCCATATAGCCATTGGCTAGCCCACATATCCACAATTAAATGGAGTAGGCAAAGAGTTTCTCTAATAATGCACTACTCTCTGCTCATACTATCTATTTGACACCTTTTAAAAGCTTACTTTACATGCACTACCCATATCATGCTGCTATGCACTAGAAATGAGAGTACTTCATCCTCCAAACCCATGGAGAGATTTAACAAGGACAATCCATGGCTCATGAATTCAAGGTGGGACAGTCTTTTCCTGGGAATTGATCCCATATGAACCACTACAACTACATTACACTAAGTGGAGAATTAAGATATTTTGCATATTTGGAAACTAAAGGGGTCCCATGCCATCCTAGAATATACAGATAGGCCCTTCATTTTATAAATCTTACCATCCCAGTTACTAGGATACTGTTGTAATCTTCCTTCTGGAGCCATTTTTGGTAGGAGTTTAACTCTATATAGGCAAAGTAGTCTTTTACTATCACCCAATAATAAACATCATTATTTGTCCTGTCAAGCTGACCTTTATTTATCTGAAGCTCAGGGTGCTAGAATTTTCTCCCATGAAATGTAACAATGTTTTAACACCTTGGTCAGGTTCCAGGTCTGATCACCATGTTCACAGAACCCTGACATTGCTTTTAGTGCGCAACATCTGTGCCAGTTGTTTCAAAAGCTCTCTTTTAGGTAGTGTAATTTATGACATGAGGTGCTTGTTGACATGACTTGTGCATTTTTTAAATGCATGGAGTCTCTAGCTACAACAATCCAGGTGAAGTGAAATGTTTGGATTAAACAGATTGCATCCTATTGGGACTAAATTGATACAAATCCTCATCCATGTCATGGTTTTGTGGATCAACATGGTCAAAATGAAAACAAAAAATGTCCTGTCTTTGCCTTCAATATGAAGTAAAATATACTGTTATAATGTTTTGGATTTGGTTTGTAGCAGTGCTGCCGATTGTGCCCCGAATCCACCTTCACCCACCCCTGCACTGCCCAGCGAGTGCTTACCTGCCCCATCAGGTGCTCCTTTTGGATTCAGTACCAGCGGGATGGCACAGGCCTTCCCACCAGTGCTGCTTATTTGCCCAGTGTTGCAGGGCACTTTGTGACACCCCAGCCTGGTGCAGCAATCAAAGTGCTAGTCTCAAATAGGATTAAGCCAAATTACTCTTAGGTACCATGAAGACCAGTGGTGGTTCTTGAAGAAATGAGCACTTCCATATATCTTTTTCATATGATGAATTTGTGGTAAATACACTTGACCAAAGACAGAAACAAAATGTGAAAGATTTCTTGAGAATTGTCCTGTGTATGGATTTTAAAATGTTCCTTGTAAATTCTTATGCTGTTATGGTGCAAATGAATCAAAAGACTGGGTGCAAGTAGTTATCCATCCTAATAGTTTTCATTTTTGATAGGGTGAACTCTTGACATGGGATGGATTAAGAACCAAATTGTCTGAGTCTGACTGGGAACCAGGGGACCTATATTTTATATGGATCCCAGTGGTCCCTGGACATTACTACAATCACGAAGCAACTTCAGGACCTAATGGAGGCCATATCAACAACTTGCTGAGAACCCTCAATAAGCTAGGGAAAGTGGTGACGAAAAGTTCCTTATAGTCAGTGAACATTCCGTTTGAAATTTGATATGGTGTTGGGGGTGAAAGCACATCCCCAGCACGTCTTTCTGTCTCACTGCCAGTGAGCTTAGACAACTTTCACTGCCTTCTCCAAAGACATTGCCAAAATAACAGGCCTCAGCAGGGGTCTACTCTTAGCTGCTCAACAAAGGCATGGTCCAACCAGGCAGGTTCAAGATTAGGATAACAAATCAACATCCAATGCTTGAGGTCAGAATTGGATACATAAATCCAAGACACATAGTCAGGACTGGGCCAAGTTTCTGGATAAGGCAAGATAAGTCCAGGTGCCAGGAGTCAGCTTGGTGCTGAGACTGAGGAACCAAGTCTGAAGCAATAGTTATATAGGGCTGCACCAAACAGTAGTAAAGAAGATGCCATTTTTAAAAAATGGAAGCGGCTTGGCCCTGCCTACCCTGAATGCATTGCTTCAATTAGTTACAATGGCTGTCAATCAACCTGAGATAAAAGCATTGTAACGAACAGCACTAAAGAGGTAGCTTCATTAGAGATATCACTTAGTAACAAAGGCTACAATCCTATTTACACTTACCTGAGAGTGAACTCCACTGAAATCAGTGGGACTTAATTCTGAGAAAACAAGATTGGATCGTGCTGAAGGTCTTTGAAAAGTGTGGTCATTAACATAGTCTGGCAAATATAATATAAATTGCTGTTATAAACTGAACGTAGCATTACTTGAACTCCAGGTAGTAGATGTTCATACATAAATTGTATTAGATCCTAGGACCATGATTAATGTAAATTTGGTACAAATAATTAATAAATTGAAAGAGATCCCATGGGATGTGGATGTGTTTCAAGGCCTAATTACTTACCAAAACAATATTCCCTGTGTGTGTGTGTTTATTTTTTTTAATGTATCCACATATAGCATGTAATTCATGCACCTTGAAAAGTTCCAGGAAAGAACTGGATTTTAAGGGGGGAAAAACTGAAGATGATAATAAAGGTTGACAAACCTACAGAGTGGTTCAATCCAATAGTTCTGTGGACAAGCCTGGCAGAGAACAGATAAGAATGTGATTGGTCCCGAGATATATGAACAAAGCAATTCTACGAGAACATGTTCAATTGCCTATTGTAAAAGAAGTCACCAGAAAGTTAGCAGGTAAAGAACGATTTGCAGTCCTTGACAGCAGTAGCAAATGATGGCAAACTCAACCAATTGGCAAAAAGTTTCAGACTGTGTATATTCAATACAAATTTGTGGCAGGTACAGATTTTTCAGGGAAATCAGAGGTGAGATGGAGAAATTTGTACTCCAAAATAGGTAGTAATAAACTTTGGCAGGCCTAGCCCAAGTTTAAGTGAAGCCCTGCCATTGCTGCCTACTCCTCCTCTTCCTCCCAATGCTCAGTTATTTACTGAAGCAATAAAGTTGTTTCGTTGCACCTTTTACCAGTTGCGTACCTGCGATAGACTTCTGCAGGGCAAAAGCCCCAGGCGCCAGCTGCTAGGACCCCGTGAAAGCCTCTCTGAGGCTCCCGCTGGGGGTGGAAACTGTGCTTCCGGCTTCCCATAAGCACAGTTTATAGCATTGGGGAACCTCAGAGAGGCTTCCCCGATGTGGGTGGAGGTCATGTGAGGCTCCGTGAGCCTCTGGTGAGTAGGGGGGGGCAAATTTCTGCACAGGGAGGGTGGCAGTAGTTCACGGGCGGTGCCATCACAGAGCTTTGCTCTGGGCATGGGGCTGCGGAGGTCCACAGCTGCCTTTTACCTCAATCTCCTTCTTCATTCCCTCCTGAACCACATAGCTGTGCCATTGGCCACAACACAGGATCCCAGCACATGAAGTAGAGTATTTTTTCCTTGTATGCCCATGTTGCAAGTGTTTAAAAGTACACCCAATGCATCCTAGAATGCCCTCCACCTCATTACTTTTACTTTTGCCACCTTCCACTTGTTGCCACCAGGCCATGTTTTCAAAGAGACTGGGTGAAACATGCTGGGAGCAGAGTCCTTTTCCATCCTGATGGAGGGAGGAGTGAAGACGTGGTTAGCGAGAGTGACCACCCTTCCTCCTTCTCCTGGTTTCAGTAGTCCCACCTTCTGCCTTTTCAGCAGATCTGTCAGTCAGCAGCCAATGGAGAGGGAGGAAAAGAGGAATGAGCAGTTGCTTGGTGGTGGTAACAACAGCATTCAGGTCTGCTGGGCAGGGTAGGGAAGGCAATTCTTGCCTCTGCTAATGTGCTGCCTTGGACTCCAGGACTCAGCAAGATCCATTAGTAGGCCAGTCCTGAATAACTAACAAGTTACATATGCTTTGAGGGCACCAACTAATTCCTGGCAGAACTAGGCTCCAATAGAAAACAAAATACATTCGACAGTAGTGTTTGGATGCATTTATATCCACCACATCATGTATGGAAAATCACTGTTCAAAGAAAAGATCACAAGCCATTGGAAGCTATTGGCCCTCATAATGACTTTTAAAGGCATTAAAGCATACTTCCGGTTTTACAAAAAAAAACAAGTAGCGGGTTGTTGTTTTTTTGCCTAAACAGCCATTCTGACACCCAAAGACGCCATGGGTGGACGTGCGCAGCCTCCTCAGGGCTCAGAAGAGCCTCTGGAGATAAGGGGAGATCATCTCAAGTCATCTGAGACCTGAAGACTTGGTACTTGTCAAGGACCAGATGCTAAACTTGCTGAAATAAACACCAATACAGAATAGGTATTATCCATCAGAGTTCAGTGTGGAAATCTGTAAACATGACTAAGCAGCATATGACTCCCAAGTTAATATTTGGTTTGGATTGTGGACAGAACTCCATAGAATGAACAGAAAATATCTGCAGAGCACTTGAAGTCTTGAGTCAGTGATGAATAAAACAAGTGGGTAGGGCTGGCCCAGCTATGAACCAGACTGAAGCAGCTACTTTGAGTGGCACGCTGGAGGAGGAGGTGGCAAACTGACGAGGAACACTGTGCACCCTGTGTCGGCCTGCTGCCCCTAACATCCCACTTCCCACCCAACCACGCTGCACTGAGAGCCAGTGAGAGGGTGATCAGAGCAACAGCAACCTGTGGCGACAGATGATTCTGCCTTCCTTGCCTTCTTCTTCCCCAGGTGGGCAAGAAGGAGGCAAAGCAAGCCTGTCACTCCCCTTATCTTTAACTCCTTCTAGCTCCTATCCTACCATCTCAACTATAAAGTTGAGCGGAATATGGTGGGACCAGAATCCTCTTCCATCCTTAAGCAAGCTCCACCCAGCCTGTTTAAACTGCTTGACAGGATTGAGCAGACTGTGAACTTGGAGTTGAGCAGGACGTACTATTTTATCCCTGCCCCTTGAACAGCCTGCTTTCAATGGCTGGGCAGGCAAAGAGGAGGTGGTGGTGGGGTGCACACTTTAATGCATGTGTGAATAAGAAAAAAGAACAAGAAAAGGGGCTCGTGGGGAAAATGGAAGGGGCAACAAATTAGGGTGACACTTCAACTTGGGCAGGGCCAGCAACTGAGAATGTAGATGTACCTATGTTTGATACCATAAGCTAGAATTTAAAGACAGAACAAATGAAACTGTTGTAGCACAAAGCACCAGGGAGATATTGATGTGGCAATAACTACATCAATAGGCAGAGCGGTAAGAATACGTATTAGATTCAGAGTTAATTTTTTTAAGGGGGAAATATAATTCAAATGGGAGAAAAAATGTTTTTTTAAGTGGGTGCATGAAAGGAGATTGGTTTGGGGAACACCAGCATACAACTGAAACCTAGGACACCAACCGTTTTGAGCTTGTTGTAGTGAGAGTTCCAGTGCTGAGCATAATGTGTTCTACACTTCAGTCTCCCTATGGCATGATTTTATGAAGTCTTTACAGGTTTTGTCTACTCTGCATAGGGCTTTGCAGTCACAGAATGGCTGCCAATGGTGCACAGATTGCTCCATCAACAGTCATTTTAGAAGCACTGCTGCGCGAGGTGGTAGCACTCCAGGTCCGTAGCTGAAGCTGCCTATTCTCGCGAGAGCAGGTAAGGCAGTTCTGGAGCTGGGGAGAGAGCAAAATGGGGTGGGGATGGGGCTTGATGGGGTGGGAAGACTGTGGGAAGGGGTGAATCCAGCAGCAATGGTATGCGTCAGATCCTATCCCGCTTTTCGGCAGTCTCCCCATCGCTTTCTCTCCTTGCACTTGAGCCAATGAAATTGCTATCTCAGGTTCAAAGAGACCCACTGCAGGTCGGGAGTCTTGCATAGGGGTTAAGGGATTGAAATCCCTTTCCCTGCTGAAGCCTCCCAATCTCCATTCCACCCCACCCCACCCTTACCCCCTGCTGGACACAGTGTACCTGTTTCTGGCATGGCTGCCTGAGCATTGGGAAAAGATAGCACTGGGCTTGAATTTCAATCAATATATGATCATCAGACCATCAGATCATCAGGAGAAAACAAACATATGTCCGTTCATTTTTTATTCAAACTGTCACACTAATGTTGTATGCACACACACACACACACACACACACACACACACACACTAATTTTTCACCTATGTTCCAGCTCTGTCCCTCTTTTCAATTGTAATCACAGCTCTGGGGACTAATGAAAACATGGTCGCTATCCTGCAAAGTTACAGTCAATATTCTGGCCAACTTCTTAACCCAAACTTTTGAGACGTAAAAAGTAACTTCTGAACACATATTAAAGCAACCAGAGGCCACTTTGCCATATACTCAGAGACCAAAAAGATACCAAAACTCCATGTACACTGCCCACAGCAAAGTAGCTGGAAAAAAAACATAAGATAAGAACCTCTGAAACTGAATATTCATAGCAAACTCTCCTTTCCAATCAAAGTTGAGGTGCTTTGTGATACGTTATGAATAAGAACTGATAGGCCAGGCAAATGTTATAACTTAGTGATTATAAGTGTGACCTATGAGATGGAAGTTGTGGCCTTGAATCTCAGTTCCATCATGAGCTTCTTGAGTGATCTTAGGGCCAATTCCTTCCCAACTTTCTAGCCTTGGTGTAGCCATGTCAATGGGATATATGTTGCATATATATATGTTGCATCCTGTGGTGGGAGGGTAGTTAACAGAGGCCTCCCTTAACGAGGTAAGGGAATGTTTGTCCCCTTGACTCAGAGCTGTATTGCAGCTGCACTGGCACTGGAAAGTTGGCTAGGATTTGGCCCTTAGTTATGCCACTCGGCTTCAGTCAGACTACTTATCTTATGAGGATAACAATGCTACTGACCTAAGTGAAAAGAAGTTTTAATGATAATTGAGATAATCAGTGTGAAACACTTTAAACATTTAGGGAAATAATTATTTAAATATAATACATTAAAATTACATATTATTGTTTAGGAAACTTTACTGCATAATTAGTCTATGTTTAAACAATTTCACACAGGGTACAGTAGTTTCTTTTTTAAAAGCCATATTGAATATTTTCCACATCAGTCTTTGCAAGAGCCACATTATTACCCCCTTCCCTTCCACTCTGCACCGCTAACCAATCTCTGCATACAGAGATGGTACCCTTTGGACTGAATCTTAAAGTGTCTTTTACTTTCTCTTTCAGACAAAACTAGAATGGGGTTTTTGCTTGAGTAAGCAAAGGTAGAATGGCAGAACTGGGATCTCGGAGAAGACTGCAGATTAAAAGGGAAAAGCTGAG